>NC_136698.1:26348629-26397743 GCF_947650265.1 Symphodus melops | reverse complement strand
AAATTGCGATATTAAAGAAATACAATCTTGTGTTCTTTCATTCACGTTTGCACACTGACTCTTAAACTTTCATCCACCTATTATTTGTTTTCAGAAAACGTATGGGTTTTTTTTGCAACTATTTTGCATTTGTCCAAATCCTTCAGAGGGTAGTTTGACTATTCAGAGCAGCCGTATATATACAAACAAATGGCCAGCCGATCTTTCTAATGTGTAGCTAACAGGGCATCAAACTGGACCCGCTGACATCCTGAAAAACACCCGGATGTGATCTGGAGAATTCCACAGGTGACACTCTCCTTAGCTCCAGTTTGGTTATATAGTAGTGGAAGCTCCACTGAATCATCGTCACTGCTCGATGACTCTCTTTTGACTCTGACTGGGAATTTTCACCATTAACAGAAATGCATCAGACTCAGTGTGCAAGGTTTCAGGTTTCAGAGAACATCACAGAGACAGATCCAGTCTCACTGTTCTTCACACTGATCGTCTTCATGATAACAATAACGTTTGCTTTTTAACGCATGAAATTTCCTATGATCTCAGCTGTTGAAGGAGGAAGAGGTTTGATAAGAGTCAGATTTATTATGTGACACGCAGGTCCAACAACATTCACATCTGAATATGTTTGTTAATGTAAGTTTTGTTAAATATATATAAAAAAACAATATTGTTTCTATTTTTCTTTATGTTATTGAACGTGACACTATGCAACCTTTCAGAAAATTAATAATCCACAAAGTAGAACTCCATAGCAATTAAACACACACACACACACACACACACACACACACACACACACACACTTGAGGTTTTGCTGCTACAAACTGACTTGGTCCAGTTAAAAAACAGGAGCTCATGTAGGATAACGTTAGCATACCATGTTAGAAAACTCCGATTAGATGTGGTTGAGTGACTTATCTTACTGAGTTTGTGACTTTCTCATATTTCATAACTTGTGCTGCATCTTGCTGTCTTTAAAATGTCAGTAAACGTTTCACATTCTGTGATAACAATCAATGACTCATTAGTTTGTATTTTCAAAAAACTCTGAAACTTTAATTTTGTTTTTATCGAGCTGACTCTTGCGGACAAAACCTGTATGTCGTGTTCTGTAAAGATACTGGCTCGCTCGTGCATTAGCCTTGGAAGCCAGGGAATAAAGACGACTTCTTTAATAGACCTATTTCCACTTTTTGATGTTGATTACTTTTGGCAAGTGATAAATAAATATATATATTATAATAATACATTAAGCTATCGTATAAAAATGGTTCTCCCTTCATATCTCTGGTTTCTGATATCAAAGTTGTTCAATTGACTGAAAACAAAATGTCTTATAAATAAAGGCCTCTAAGTTTCAGGGCACTTCTCACATGGAGCTTTTTGTTATCAGCAAGAAAACATGAAAGCAATGTGGAGGTGTCATGTCCTGGCAGCAGTGAGGGACATAGGAGGACGCTGTTTTAAAAGTTGGGCACGGCTGACGTGAAGGATGTTTAGGATGCTAAGCACTGAACACGCTGAACTGCGTTAGTTTCATATTGAAAATAGATGCTGTCTCGTTGACGCAGGCCCTGAGAGTTTCCACAGTAACCTCATCCCCATATAACCAACCTGACACATCTCCTGCTTCAACTAAGGAAAATGTAAACACATGCTTTCAAGGTTCAAGAGCCATAAATCTTTAAATCTAATTTTGCAGGGAACACAGACACTTGATGGGCACCTGGTGGATCATGTTGTTGGGCAGATCCTGGTCCAGGTTTGAGAGGCTGTTAGGGTCTTGGCTGAGTACCTGGTACTGTCCTCTGAGTCGATCTCCTGCGAGGTTTGTATTGTAGAAAGAATGGGGGTATGACTTTGTTTAAAAAAAGTTTTTTTCTTAAAAAAAAAAATTAATAATAATTCTGATAATAAACGATAATTCCAAAACAAAATAAAAATGATCCTAACTTGGCCGCCATCTTTTAACCAATCTTCCTGTTCAACTACTATTCTACTAAAACATGCAATAAAAAAAAGAAAAGAAGAAGAAACAGGCGCCAATTTTGGTAGATTGGACGATTCTGTTTAACCATTTGACAAAGTTAACCACAAATAAGCAAAGAGAAAATCCAGACACACATCAGCACATACATCCACACGTTCCAATTAGCAGCCGTCTCAGGTGAATGGAAGCACTCGCTCTCTGTTGTGGCCAAGAAAAGCAGCTGGTCGCCATGTTTCCATCACTTGGGAAGCTGCTGTGATTCGTCGCCACATCTCATGTCAATCAAACGCTCCTGGTCAGAGCGAAAGCAGAGGTGGGGGGTGTGGGGGGGGGCTCCACCTGGCTCCCATTAACCTGCTGTTGCCCTGAAATAATATGGAAGAGCTTCCAGAGAGCAGCGGGAGCGTCACGGTTATCCCTGTAAACGTCCTCTAATAAAGCAGCTCACATGTTCGCCTGCAT
Organism: Symphodus melops; assembly: GCF_947650265.1. Lineage (NCBI taxonomy): Eukaryota > Metazoa > Chordata > Actinopteri > Labriformes > Labridae > Symphodus > Symphodus melops. Next base: position 26,395,288 of record NC_136698.1, on the reverse strand, counting down.
TGTCCATGAAGTGGTTTCTTTTAAGAAGTCTCCGGCTCTCTGGTCAACCCGAGACGTCCAGCGTTGGAAAAAGTGAACACACGCTTCCTTTTTGCCAACATGCTTCAGGGAACGTCCTCACAAACACTCAGCAAACGTACACAGAGAAACCTCTATCCCAGAGCTATAACCATCTGCAGGGCCGTCCGTGTTTATCTTCTGCGTGGTAATGAGCACTGCAGGCTTTGATGTATGAGGTTTGTATATATGTGTGTACACGGAGCCGGCTGAGGAGTGGAGACGGACATGTAGTACTCGGGTAAGTGGAGGAGTAAATCGCAGCAGCTCACGGAAGACCTGGCTCTGATTCCCGGTTTGGTTACTTTGTCTTTCCAGCAGATCAGATTCAGTCTGATGTAAGTTGTCAGTTTGAAGCAGCTCAAACTGAAGACATAACCTCATAAAAGGGCAACATATTGTCGACCTCTATTTATAAGGCGACTAAGAATAGCACTAAACCCAGATTATGTACCATCCATTATATATGCAGGCTTTGAAAAATGGGAAAACCAAGGCTTCATGTATATCACATAAATGTGGAGAGGAAAAACCATCGAGTCGTTTGAACATCTTACTGAGCAAATCATTCAATCAGAGCATTACCTCGACAAGTTTCTACCACTAAGAAGTGGTCTTCAAAACATAAAGAAAAGGAGAACGTTTGTACGAGAAGTGATGGAGTCTCATTTGTAGACGACAAGTCACATAAGCGGTTAATTTTAGAACATTTTTACGCGTTTTAACATGAATCTGAAAAGAGAGAACAGCCACATGTAAATATTCACCTCTCAACAATAATGGCAAAGAAAAGGATCTTCAGAACAGCAAAATGGAAGAAGATTCAGGTTATACAGTTTTTAATCTGACTTTTGAATGTAGCTTTTTTTGTATGATTTCATTCCTGGGACTGTTGCCTTGCTCTGAGTTCACATACAGCGACATTAAGGTGAGTGGCATCAAACCTCTCATGCTGCTCCGCTTCCTCAAAGAGGCCATTTTTTTAAAAACAAGTTTTGGAGAAAATAACACATAACATGTGCTTCTTAAAGCGTTTGTAATGTGTCACATAAGTCGAATTCCCACCACCTGCGTGCCTTTGCAGAGCTTTGGGAGTTGGCATTTGTGAGCGCGTCATGTGAATACACTCGCATGCTCATCTTAGAGCAGAGTGACACTTTTGGACAGAGACCGTGAAAAAGAAGGAGAGGCTCGAAACAGAGACAGACAGCAAACAGACGGGCATGCTGGGAGGCCTTTGAGAGAAACAGCGAGGGCAGAGGATACAGTAGGAGTGTGAAAAAGGCAGCGCTGAATACATGAAAGAAGAGCTCCTACTATCTATAGGATTGGCACTATACTAGAGAGCGTTTAAAATAAATGATCTGGCCTCAACCCTGTGGTGCCGCTGTCTTAAAACTCTCCAAAGTAAACAGTGCAAAGAGAAATTATGATGCGCCCAAGAGCTCACACACGCACACAAAGAGGGAGCCCCCCACTGCGAGGTAAAGAGGAGAAGACCATGATGGAAATGATTCCACTTCATCTGCTCCAGGATACATCATTGCAGAGGCTCAGGTCCAAACCTTCAGAGCTTTAGCAGGAATCCAAGGCTGCCTTCCAAACCCACCCTGACCAACTAAACTTCTCTCAGTAAGGGTGGAGAGGGACCAGTGGTCCTCGGGCATCACCCGTCCCCCCGTCTCCTTTAGGAAAAAACAATGAGTCGCTCCTAAAAGGGACCTTTTTTAAATTGCATGTCTTAAGCCCCGTTTCCACACAGCAGTCCGGTACGGATCGGTACAGTTTGGTACCGTTTGGTTCGATTAAGCCTGATCCTGTTTGCGTTTCCACAGCCACCCGTGCCCTATTTGGTAGGCGGCGTGTAAGCCGGATGACGATAGCCGCTATCTATATAGCATCACATGATAGCAGCTAACCGCTAACAGCTAACCGCTAACCGCTAACTGATAAACTCAACAAAGGAGAAAAACGCTACACAAACAAAACCAACGAAGAAGACATCCAGCAGTTCATCTCCTCTGTCACTGTCATGTGACTCTTTATTACAAGAACTCAACCCAGCTTTGTTTCAGAGAAGGCTGTGTGAGGCAAGGACAAATACACACGGAAACAATCAGCTGTGTTACACTCAATGGTTCAAAGACGGCGAGGTTTTGTTTACAGACGTAACACAGGAAGTGACGATTCTTTTGACCAATCAGCAGACTGCATTTTTAGCTCCACCTTTTCGGGTCTGCTCCACATTCGGCTATTTGGGAATCTTTCCCGGGATTAGTCTACGGAAGCGCCGCAAATTGCGCACAGTACCGAGACGAACCGAGCCGGACCGCTCGGTGGAAACGGGGCTTTACTACAAGGTCAACTTCAGACGGAAAAATTAGCAAACCTGTACGCATGAGATGCATATTAATAACCTGGATGAAGGTCTGTGTTTTGCGTCTGCACTAGAATGTGATCTTCAGTGTCGAATGTGTGTATATTAGCCGTGTGCACATGCAAAGCTCTGTGTGTTTGTGTACACACTGCCATCACCCGAGACGCATTAGGGGTGGTCCCCGAGCTCATGAAGTCATTCCTAAGTGCCGGTAATTTCTCACGCTTCATCTGTACTGTAATTTCAAAAGGCTCTCTCTGAAGACCCTCCTTCAGTAGGCGACCCGGGGTTGTCAAATAAAAACATCGTTTATCCAGTGACCTCGCAGCTTCAGGAAATGGTTTGCCCGCTGTTCGGCGACGGCCTTGAAATAGGGAGCTGTGGTGGAGGACTGCGGGGGTTTGTGAAACATGAAACAAAAGGTGGTCTGGCCTCTAAATCTACAGTATCAGGTTAGAGAGATTTCAGAAAAATGCACACATCCATTTGGAAAAATCTTGCATGGAACCATTTGTATGTTTGCCAAAGTGAGGTTTTCCTCCAGTGAAAATATTTACTTTAAAAAAAGAAACTCTGAGCGTATTTATTTCAACGCACTCCGTTCCTTCACCGTGTCCTAAATGTGGGTTGTGTAGTTTTTGGCCTTCAGAGACTCAACTGGCAGGACAGCCAATGACTGGCTCCGGTCCATGGCTCGGTACTTACAGGTTCAAAGACTCGCTCCTCTGGGATTAAGGATCTGAATATCTTTAATTGGTTTAAAAACATTTATAATAGCAGATTTTTTTTAGGCCCCTCAATGCTACGTTGTCTCCACTTAGGTTTCTTCAATTTATAGGCTTCTTTCACTCTTCCATCTTTGTGTATTTGACAGGTCAAAGACATTAAAAAAAAAAAAAGAAAATCTTTGTTGAACGTCTTTATAAAAAAGGAGTTTGTAGTGACTCAAGCAGATGACGTCCACGAGTGTTGAAATATCTCAACAGCTATCAGATTCATTTATCTTCGCAGCCATTCATTGTCCACAGAGGATAGATCCCTCTGACTCGAGATCCTCACACATAATGAAGGTAACATTTGCGGTTTAAGGGAAACTCCTCATCATCTATTGGATGGATTGGCCTGAGAATTTGAACAGACATTCAAGCTGACCTCTGTATGAAATGTAATCGTTGTGGTGATCCCGCAGGGCGAACTTCAGCAACTATTTCACCTTAAAATAACACATTCATAATAATTTTGATGGTACACTGATTTTTAATGAGAAGAATGATGACTTTTACATTCCCAGCACTCCCCGAACATCTGCTCTAGCGCCGTGTAACTTGGGTTGAGTGGAAACCATCTTCTATATAAGACGTAGGAAGCGGCTTTCTGGCAGAATCCCCGAGAGGCTAACGCCAGTTAAAGTTCAATATTCTCATAAAGGACATCATGATGGATGCAAAGAGACCTGTGGGATGTTAGAGAGAAGAAAATACAAGAATAGAGAGTTTAAGTCCAGAAAAGAGGGAATACTGGATTTCAATTGTCGGGAGCTTAGAAAGTAAAAGTCTTTAATTCAGACCGCTGTGATTCGTTTATAACGAGCCTTTGAGCGTGGTGATCTGAGACAACAGCAGGCAGGCGCCACACTTCTGTTTGTCCACCTTCAATACTGAACTACAGCACTGATACTCACAAAGGTAAGGAGGAAGCATTTAGTGGATGCACGTGGACGACGAGTGTTCAAATCTGCACAATTCAACCTGTTAGCTAACGCTCGTGTGCTGTAAGAACACGGCGTGTTAGCATCACATTAAACATCAAGAAACTGCACTTTCAACTTAGATTTCATATTTTCACCTCGATGTCGCTGCCCGAGTTTAAGCCAGATACATTTTACTTAGTTGTGATTGGTCTAAAATCAGTAGCACTGATGATACTGAAGCTGCATTAAGTGTGAGAATGTACAAGTGAAGTTTGTGCATTCACCATTAAACACAGAAAAAGGTAAATGACACAAGTCAAGGCACAATCTTTTAGTCATGATGTGGATATTATCAGTGCACCACTTTCATGACTAATATGTTTATTGCATGTTTGGAAGCCAAGCATGTCAGATATAATTATAGAAGTCTTTTTTTTACAGATGTGTGTTGCATGGTTCAAGTGAGACAGAATTACTAGAACCTTAGCTCTCCACTATCGGAGTTAAACCAGCGGCCCAACAGAATATTCTTTATGAACAGAATCTCTGCAGGAAATGCAAAATCATAATCCTCAATTACAAAAACAACTTGGTTTTTCAAAAAGGCTTCGGTTGTATGTACAGAAACAGTTCAGGCAGCGAGCAAAAAGAACCTGTCAACTATCATCTAATGATGGTGTTACTGCATGGTCAGATTGTAAACGGTGAAAGGGGGGGTTGTTGAATTCTTGGTATAGAAAAACATCTGGCTACATCTGAAGCCTGGAAAGCCGTTGCTCCCATGGCTATATATTGTTGAGATGTTGTCACATGATAGCTGATTGGTTCCCAGATTGCAATAGCAGTTAAACAATTGTTGGTAATTATCCCAGACTACAGATTGTCTTGGCTCAAACATTCAGCATCCTAATTCGTCTCATGAAATGTCTTATCGGGATTAACATCCTGCACGCTCTCGTCTTGTAATGGGGTCCTGGCTTCAACAGAGGACTGTTCTTTGTGTGTGTTTCTGTGTGTGTGTCTTTTGTGCAGGTGTTGCAGATCAGAGCTGATGGGGATAACTCTGGGATCTGACTGAAAGCTGAGTGAAAGTTAATGGGATGGAGGGTCCTTAGAGGGCTTGCTGGAAAAAAGGGGTCGTGACATTTAATCGTTCTGCCCCGGCCAGGCCGAGGCACTGACAGCGAGGTCAAGGGGTGGGGGGGCAGAAATGGACCAAGAAGGACAAGGGTGGGGCAGGCTCACACAAAGACCCTCTCAGTGCAGTGATCAGACCTGTCACCCAATAACTCTCTCTGCTACCCTCTCTTATGGCTCAACTCTCTGAAGTACACCTGGAACATGACCCTGACGACACCAACTCAAACACAATACTGATCTGGGGGGTAAAAATCCCCACTGAAGGACATGCTTTCCCCCCGTTTTTTGAAGCTTAAAGCCCTTAAAAAGAGCAGTCTGTGAAGTCTGACAAAGACACTGGAGCCTGACAGCTCATTAACTCTGAAGTAAACATCGACATGATGATCCAGTCTTTGCAGTAATTGTCAGCCAACGCTGGTTGTCAGGACCAATCATGCAGGAGTTCAGTGCACAAAACAGGAAGCTGTTGGCATAAACACGAGCCATAAACACAGTAAACAACACCAACATTACACTGACACTCTGCTGATTAAAGGGGAAAGACGTTTGCTGAAGAAGTGTTCAAAAACAGAATGTACACAAACAGTCAGTGAGTGGTGATGATGATAATCGGTGAAAGTTAACAAATCAAGGTGACTGCAGATAAATAGGACGCGATGAACTTTATGTGTGGTCAGCTTGGGGCTTAATCCAGCTTTTCCTCAAACATATGTGTTTTTTAAAAACTGCATTCACTGCTGAGCTGCTGGATTCGAGATAAGATAAGATAATCCTTTATTCATCTCGTAAGCGGAGAAATTTATAGTGTTACAGCAGCAAAGCAGGATAGCAGAAGAAAATCACATCGTGCAAAAAAATTATAATTAGGTAGATAAAAATACAAGTGTAGAAAAAAAGATATGCATTAAAACAATAATCAAAGAGCTGGTAAAAAATGATGCATCAATTAAAGAGCTAGTAAAAATATGCATCAAGAAAGGAACATTCCCTTTTTTCTTTTCTTCTTTAAAAGATGTGTTTTGAGTTTTTCGCCTGTATTTAAAAGGACGGTGAAAAAAAAGTAGAAATCAGGAATGAGAAGGAGCCGCATGTTGGACTTGAACCCCGGCTGGAGGAGTCCAGCCTAACCGCTAGGCCAAATGGCGCCCCACAATCAGGCTTAAAATTGTCTATATAGCGTGTAGCCGGCCGAAAATAAAGACGGTCTGCTGATACGGTGTAAACCAAACGAAGGAATTTCTTCTCTCACAAAGATGAGATTCGATGTAGAGACAATTTATCCTGAAGACGAAGATCTCTGTTGTGTTCAGGGACATCTTTAGCTTTAGAGGAGGGTTTGATTCCAGTCCAGAGGAGGACAGAGTTTGTTTGTTATGTGAGTTTGGGGAAATTTGAGAATGAGATTAAATTCTTGTTTTATTGTGACGACATAAGGGATTAACTTTTTTTTCGTGACTTGTCATCCATTAATGCTGATTTTTTTTGGATGATTATGCAAAACGTGTGCTGTGCTTTCGAGGAGGAATCTGTCAGAGAGAAACTTTATTGAAACTTTGCAATGACTTGAACGACGAGGGTCGGCCTTTTTTGTGTGCACGACATGCAAAGGAAACACAATCAATCAGTTCGATGCTTCTTTCAGAGTCTGGCTGTTGAGGATACATAAAAGGACTACTAAAGCCAGAACACATTGCCTCAGTAGTTTCTCATGTACATGTTTAATAAAGTCTTTTCACAAGATCAGAAATGAGACGATGAGAAACCTTTAAACACTTTCTCTTGAAAGAAGAGACACAATGAATCTAGAGTTTTATTTTAAGGTCAAAATGATGAGTTTTTAAATCTCTGATTCATCTGAATTAAGTGCTGTGGATGAAGTAAGTGTATATACTGTATGTATATGTATGGTACCTATCATCATTAGTATTTTAACCCGCCTCCTGATTTATGTTTCAGCCCTGAGGGTTCGGGTCAGTCGGTTACTGAGAAGCCGGCTTCAGGCCAGTAGAACCATCTGTCCCCGCAGCAGCCTTTCATTGTTGGTACGTTGTGGTTTGTGGCCTCTTTTAAGCTGAAGGGGTCAGTCAGAGCGCTGGTCGGCTGCTTGTTGATGCAGTGCGGTTTCTGAATTATAGAACAGATAAAATTCAGCCAAAACACGCAGTCTGCACTAATGTCTGAGGCTTATGAGGTTAATGGTGAATTAGGAAAAAACTGTGTTGAGGCAGGAGATGTGCATGAATTATCTGTACGGTATAGACAGCGTAGTTCCTGCAACAATATGCTGTGGAATGGCCTGCAAGCACTGACCGATCATTTTAATCCAAGGACAATGTAACCATCACCTCTGACCTTTCGTTTAAAATGATCGTTTTAATGTGATTTAGTTGTTGGTTAGGTTGCAAAGTCCTTTGTACTCCATTATTTTAAACCATATGCTGCTGATACAAAGGGTTAATATCGGAAGCTTTAAGTATTGATGATGTCACTACATCCCTTTCAACCACAAATGGAAATCCAATAATTCAGCTGACAGAAGGTGACTGAACGGGTCGACAAGGCGTGGAGTCAAGGGCTCATTTCTTGCAGGAAAGTCGCTGACACACCGCAGACTTTGAAGACTGCAGAAAAAAGATTTAAAAAAGGAGACACACAGACATGTAAAACACCCTCAAAGAGTAAAAGAGCAACTACGAATAAATGGCCGCCATGAAACGTGAACAAAGACACGCTAAATGAATACAAAGGGACAAAAACTAAACCCCAAATATTTGCAAAATGCACACAAATGTTTATATACTAAGACGCACACTACCATGTGCAGAACAGTTTAAACGTAACGCAGACAACTGGACACACTACTAACAAAAACATACAACTATGAAAAGTTATGATAAGAGATGTACAATGACCACAGACAGATTTACAATGACATTCAGGGAGACGTCAAATGACTTCAAAGGGACAAAAACAAGTAAAAATGCTACAGAGAGTCCAAAAGAAATAAATCAAACAAGACTGAAATAAACCACAGTGAGATGTAGATCATCCTCAGACAGATTCAACAGGGATAATAGGGATGCATAAACACATCAAACTAACAGATATAGAGCACTACAGCAGACACGTGACGGAAATAAGACACACACTGCAAGAAACAAAAAAGAGATATGAACAAAGGAAAAGAAACACAAACAACTGCAGAGAGATGACTTTAAAGACATGAAAATCGAAACCCACGACTGCAAATAGACAAAAAAAAAAACAAAAAAAAAAACTACAAGAGATGAAAACCAACACAGAGAGAGGAAAACAACTCCACAGAGAGACATGAAGCCAGTGCAGAGTTATCAAAACAGGAACAAAGACATGCACAATGTACAGAGGAGGATCAGGGTCAGGCATGAGAAATAAATAATGACAAGAGGAAGACTTTTTTATTATTATGTATAGATGTTTTTTATGTATAAAAAAGACTTTATTCTCCATATGGTATTTTAAAGTTTTTTTTCTCTGGAGTTGGACTTTTGCTCCACATTTGGACTTTTTTTAAACAAAGTGCATATAAGGTAAGAGCATCTTCCTACTATCTCTATATTTATGTCTCATGTCTGGCAATAAAAATGGCTAAAACATCTATAACACAAACACTCAGTGACTCCAAACATTCAAAAAATAGAAGCAGCTGCATGACCAGAGAAATTTACTTCAAAAATGTGTAAATGTGCATACATGCAAAGAAAACACAACTCAACTAAAGTTTAACCTATAAACACAAAACGACAGCAAGCACCACCCATGGGGCATCTATGTCATTAACTATAACTATACAGTAAGTAACCTAAACGCAGCGTTTACAGACAATTTTATGTACATAGCCAAGACTTTTAAAAAGTCCATATTGTGGACTTTCTTTGCTGCTTTCATCGTCTTCATGCTGATTGCTGAGATTGCAGCCTCTTGAATGAATCACAGGCTGGACTCACTGCTGCACGACAGCAAAGGTAGCTTCTGGTTACAAACTTTGGACCAATCAGAACGCGGCTTTTCTTTCGAGCAGCAGGAGCAGCAGAAGTTCAACCTGGACACTTTTGAAGAAGAAAACTATCTGCTCCAAATTCAAAACTGACATGCGTGTCCACTTCCTCCGACACGTTTGAAATCCAACTTATTGTCATTGGAGGAAAACATTCCCCCAGTAATGACAATGTTGGGTATGTATGTGCCAGACAGATTCTCCCTGAAATCGTCAAAGGTCCAGGATGGAATCGGTCTTTACACGGCGAGGCGGGTGAAAAAGGTTTGTAGTTTCCGACCGGGGCAACTTTGTAACCGAGTTTTAGCGTTTTTTTATGATGCTTCTAGAAACTTCGAAGCGATGTCGGAAGGTTTTTTTGTGCTCGCCTTGTTCTTGGTAGTCTCTGACAAACTCTCAGCCTGCTCTGACGTGAAGTGCCACGTAGATACAGCGGCTCCAGTTGTGTCTCGTGCGCTACACAACAGTGTAATCATGTCGAGAAGGGAAAGAAGGGTCTCGACGCCTGTTGTAAAAATACGACACATATCACAATACATGAATGTGACAGCTCTCGACTTTTATGTCTATTTGTAGCTTACAACTTCAGCTCTTTTCCCACCGCAGCCAGATATGAGGGCAATGCAGCTGTGGCATGTTTCAGAGGATGAATGGGCTCAAGTAAAGGTAGAGCTGTGTTCACATTTAACATGACATTGTTATTTAAATCTGTGCTAAAGCCCTTTGAGGATGGACATGAGTTCTCCTTGTGGCCACGCCCCCTCCTTGTAGTCTTTGGCCAAAAAGGAAACATGTACAGCAGGCTGCTAAATGATGCATTCACGTGCCATGTTAAAAAAGCAGGCGTGTCCCACAGCTTCAACAGTCCCAGACAGGGCAGTCTACTGGGATGTATAAAGCTTGAATATGATCCATACTTGCTGCCAACTTGTTTTAAGATGTCATCATGTTTGATAAATGACCCCATGTGTTTGTTTTAAAGGGAGAAAAATTTGGCCCCTTTGCAGGCGAGAGGAAGCTGCCCAACGAGCTGGATGAAAGCTCGGACACCAGGCTTATGTGGGAGGTGAACACATTCTCTTTATTTTACACCTTTATGCACATTTTAGGGTCTTACATTTCCAATATGTACATGGTTTAATCCTAGTCTGGACTCCTTTAGGGGACTTGGATTCTGCTCTTTTTGAACCTGGTTGTGACATAAAAGACGAGTTGCTCCAGTAGACTCAGCAGTGACATAGTTGTTGTTATTGCTGCACGGTTTTGCTGCCTTTTTCACAGAATGTTTTTCCAGGTGTTTAACAACATGAAAGGAAGGATCATAGATGGTTTCATTGTAAAGTTGTGCTGTTTTATATTGTTAAAGCAAACTGCAAACATGTCACCCTGACGTCATCCACAAGTCTTTCTGTCAGCGCTGGAGGAAACATTTCATGTTTCACGAAGGTGTTTGGAGGTTTTAAACACAATCAAAGAAATCACAGACTTGTGTTCATCCTGTCTGAAAAAGCAGCCTGACTATTTGTTACCCTTGATTTTAAAATTCCAGCTAAATTTTGTCTTCGAACTTCTGAGAGAGGGGAACAGATTTCTTGCATTGAAGAGTTTTAATAAAAAGGTTTATTTACATTTTCAACATTAGATCGCCGTTTACCGGCGCTGCATCCTAAACTCCTCTCCTCTCACGATAACGGTGAGAGGGAGAGACACGGTCATCCACTGTACTTTCAGTTTGATGAAATGTTTTTTAAATCTGAATGATATGCTGTTAATTATTAATCATGCAATTGATTATGAATTATTAAAGTTAATTCATAAAATGTTTTATTGTGCAGCACATAGTATGACATCACCAAATTGACTTTATTTACTGACTTTAAGATAAAATAATCCGTTGTTCATGTCACAGATGGAGAAATTTAAAGTGTTACAGCAGCAAAGAAAAATCACACAGTGCAAAATTAAATTAGATAAAAACATAAAAATGTACAAAAAAAACAAGCAGAAAGAAAATAGTTAAAAGAGCCAAGTAACTTAAAGATGTCCGTCTGTATAAACTGTATGAACGGAGCCTGTCACTGAAGGAGCTGACCATGCAGGGGGTGGGAGACGATCAGGGATGATAACTTCCTTTGACACCATGAACAGTCCTTACAGTGCTCTGCACATTAGACTCCAGGGAGGGTATTTAAACCTTGAAACCTTGAAACCTCTCCCTGATCCATCGTCTCATGCTGATGTCTTCATACTAACATGGTTTTAAATCTGGACACAACTTTGAAGACACCACAGTCACACCGTAACAAATAACCAGCATCTCCTTTGTGTCTAGAGAATCTGGTCGTTGGTAAAAGGTAACAACCTGCTTACCTGTTTGTGCTTTAATACAAAAAAATCACACCTTTACAAAAAGTTCTCTGTCTGCAGGGATCCTTTTTTTTAATGCTTGTCATACACTTAAAATAACAATTTTTCTATTCGATGACATAATAAGCTCTTTCAGGGGCCTTTAAAAGCTCCTGCAGGGATCATGTCACAGTTGGCGGCTGAAGCAATCGACTTCAGTGATTCCAAAATGTCCATTATGAATGATTTATTTATTATCATACAAAGTCAATTAATACATGAAAACCTGTTTGAACATGCCCTGGTTCAAAATGACAGGACTTCCATTTTCTAATAGTTGATAAGGCAGCATGACAACACCAGTTACATGCCGATAAAAGCTGCAACACGTCATGTATCTGAGCACAGCTGCTGCAGATCTGTCCAAATATGTTCCCCATCAGTTTCTCTGTTATAAAGAGAAACGTTTGATTACACGGCAGATCAGTCGACGGTGGCTGATTCCAACACGCTCTCATCTCATTTGGTTGGGAAGCTGCTGGAGAAACAGACGCTGTGATGTAGTTATCTGTAGCCGCCACGTTGTGAGCGACGAGCCGGGGAGATGTTCACATGGATGAAGACGCACTTTGATGCGCAGAAGACGAGCCATGAAAGCGACTTCAGAGGAAGAAGAATCATTGGTTCACTTCACAGCTCATGTATTGTGTGTTTTTTTTTTTTGTCTTCAGGTGCGTGGCAGTAAGGGAGACGTGCTGTATATTCTGGATGCGAGTAACCCACGCCATGCCAACTGGCTGCGGTTTGTCCATCAGGCGCCGGCACAGGAGCAGAAGAACTTGGCAGCCATACAGGTAAATTTCCTCTCTGTGGACAATGAATCCCTCAGACCTACCTACAAGAAGGGACTAGAAAGGCCTTTTTACAGGCGAAACACATCTGTCAAGACAAGCTTCTCATTCTGTTTCAAAAATACGACTGTAAAGTGACCACTAAGAGAGATTGTGTTTGACTTGGCTTCACATACACGATGCCAGTATTTAGTTCCTTTTTCTTTGTAACTGGAGTCGACAGACTGTTTTCAGTCTCAAACATTCTTTCCTTTGCAAAAGGTCAAAGTTTCCGACTTTTATTGTATTTATTTTGAAAGACATCCCAGATTGTTTCATGAATGTAGTTTGACATTTGTCAGAGTTATTTTACAGTACAATGGTCAGTGGTGTGGAAAGTGGGTAAAGCATTTAGAAGGAACGTCCATGCAATAATCTGGACAAGTTTAAAACATAAAACCATGTTTGATATGTGCAGCACAAAGCAACAACTTGATTCATCGTTCTTTGTAAACAGGAGGCTGTAAAACGTTGTTGTGTGTAGAAAGCCTGCATGAGGATTCTGATTGGACGAGAGGCTGATCTAAGCCTTGTTCACACTCGTGAAAAACTCCAACACACACACCTTTCAGGTGGAATCTGAGTGAGCTCTTGTGAGGAAGCAGCAGGATATAACCAGAGAGTTTCATGGCGAGGGATTGGGAGGGGGCGTTCACGTTTATTTCCTGCGATGGGTGCACGACCATCGATCGATTCGATCTCCATGCATGTAAAGAAACCGCTGAATTATGTTTCCTCTTCTCTGATCAACTCAAATGGATTCATATGAGAATCACATCAATTCATATGGAGGCAAATATTCTCATTATAGCGTCATGCAGCAGACCTTCTGCTCTTATGAGAGGCACTCCGTACCGTGTCTAAGCACGCTTTCACTCTAAAGTCCGGATTGGGTGGCCATTGACTCTTCATGCTTCTGCACGGTACACTTCATGCACGAGCACCAGCACGCGGGTACACGACGCGGACGGTCTTCATTATGGAGACATCCAGGAGTGTTCGTGCTGTATCTGACTAAAGTGACTCAGAATAAGCCACAGGGTACAGCAGCTGTCGTGTTGTTCAGTCGTTCTTGAGCATCATGATATGTGTGAATATATATTAAATATATTAAACGAACATTATCGGAGGCAGTTGATCAGTCCGACTACCTCTGAAAAATAGAGATGTAAAGATTAAGGCAGTTAAAGATGGATTGAAAGGTGTCAAGGTTCACATCGGTACTCTGAACTAACGAATGGCGAGCGTCAGCAGCTGTAGAGCAGAGACGGTTGGTTGTAACAAGCAGGCGTTACCGTGACAACTGCAGAGGCCAAACCATATTAACGAGCAGGGTTTTTTTAGCCCCGCACGCCCAAACAAGTGTAAGAGCCAAAGAGATTACGAGGTGCTTTAGTGTTTTTTTAATGAAAAAATAAAAATAAATTTTCTTCAGTCTCATTTTGTAAAATAAATCGTATCGTGAATCATATCGGGACTTTAGTGAATCGTTACATCCCTGCTGAAATATAAAACATACCCATAATTAACCGGCTGCACGATAACCTGATTAAATAAATGTAAACAACACTGAATAGCTGGTCTGTGGTAACCATAGCAACAGAGTTGAGGGCCTTTGTTTAGAGAGCTGACATCAGATGCCCCGCCCCCCTCCCCCCTCTTGATTTTAATTGGTTTGTGGGGTAGGAGGGATATTGATGAGCGCGGTGAGAGTGGAGCGAGCGAAGCGACTAAAACTAGCAGACGCGTCGCTAACGGAGTTAGCATGCTAAGTGCTGAAAACGCTAAGCTGCATGGGTAATTCATTAAAAGTAGATGCTGAAAAAGTGGACGTTAGTTAGTGGAGAGAAACAAATCTGTTCTTGATTTTTTTTTTTTTTTTTACATTTTAGCCCCTACATAAAGAACAAATGTATAAAAGCAATATGACACGAGTGATGTTGATGCACTGCAGTGGTTTGATCGCAGGCACACAAGTCATTCAGCTGCCATCACTGATCATGTCCACTGCATGGTCTTTATCTCCCTGTTTGTTTAGTGCACTTTTTTAAGGATCTTGCTTAAAGCAGATGTAAGAACACATTCCAGTGAGTCGTACGTGGACTGAAATAGTGTATGAGCAAACAGTCGCCTCTTATTTGATTTGTGGAGAGTGTTTTTGTTCTTGTGTTTTTTTTTTGGAGGAACGGGGAATGACTCTCTTTGTCTATTTGTTATTTCCAAAATACCTCAAGTACATGTTTAAAAGTTATGACAATAAACTCGGCAGCAACAGAAGCTAAGCCGGTGAACATGTAAAGAATTTCTCAACGCAGACTCTGATACGCACTTGTAAACTCCACGTAAGCGCAGTGGATCTGGAGAATGTCCCGTTGAGAAGATAAAAAAAGAGGCTGTTTTCTCATGATGGACGACAAACGGAGGTTAAATAAGAAGAGGAGATGAAACATTTCGAGCCTGAGGTCCAAGTTCCTGCCGTTAATACCCGAGTGCCCGCAGTGATTGGTCGTTTAAAGGTCGTCCATGTGGGTTAAAGCTCTGCGTTCCATCAACAGTGACTTTTATTGTGCAGCTTTCCTCTTCTTAATCATTATTTATGTATATTTAGAATCCCGTAGTTCGAGCCGAATGATGGTTTGATTTTATTAGCGTGACCTGTAACGACAGGGAAGTTAATGACTCCATTTTTTAGAGTTTTGAGGTTTTGACCTGTGGCCTCAATCAGGCTTAACAGACTGTTGTCTGGGTGTAATGACTTCAACAGCCTCAATACGTCGAGCGTGCAGAACCATAAATGGTCAAAAGAAAAGAGTATCCTGGAAAGAATTCTTTTCTCATTTGCTTCATTTCTCTAAAATGTGTCGGGTCGAGTGCTGCCAGTGTTTCATGGCTTTGCTAATTACGAGGTTCGTGGATTATAACATGTTGTAGGCTCGTCCTGTGCCCGCTTCTATTCTGCACTCAGCCACAGATTGAATTAAAGAGCTAAAGGATTAGCTCTGCGTTGTTTGGCATGCTCTGTTGTTCCTGGTTTGTTCTGTCACACACGTACCATCAACATTACACCTTCTCACACACACACACACACACACACACACACACACACACACACACACACACACACACACACACACACACACACGTAACACAGCAGATAATATTTGATTCTAAACTGAACGTGCCTGCTCTGTCCAGGAGCAACAGTGGAAGAGTTATCACACAGCGAAGCGATATTCATTAAAAATTAAAAAAAAAATAAAAAAAAAATAAAATGTCGCTTGACAAGATTTTGGATCTAATTCAAGATATCGAAGTATTTGCTCTTTTTAGTGTGAACAGCAGAGTTTTTTGGAGCTGCCTCCCAAAGTAATAGAAACTGAGTCTGTCTTCTGTCTGGCTAAATTCATGTGAATGCATCATAAAGCCATAACAGACAATCTGCTGTGGCTCAGTTGGTAGAGTCAGGGGGAGACGAGTAAGAAGCCTGAATTTCCCTCGGGATCAATAAAGTATCTATCTATCCATCTATCTAAGATTAAAAAAAGATTAATTACAATGATTGATGAAAATGTGACTTGACAGAAAGTCTTTGGACTCTTTGGAGCGGTTGATGTGTTTGGAGAATGAAAATCTGAGCGGGATGGATGATGATCCTGCTGATGAAGATGGCGGTGATGAAGGAACGAGGGCAGAGGAAGAGTCTTATTTAAAAAGGGGAGCCGAACGATGATAGGCTGACAGTGAGGGAGGAAGGCTGTGCCATTGGTTAGAATGACAGCGAGTGAATGTGCCAGCAAAAAAGAATCACTTTCTGTCTTCCTGACTCAACTTCCGATGTGTCCTTGAGCAAGCTCAAGTCCATTTACCATTCGACGGCGGGTTTAATCATTTAGTTAACCAACAGATCACTGTTTTGTCTCTGCCATGTTGTTCTCTTTGAGGACGGAGAGAACATCTTTTACCTGGCTGTGGATGACATAGAGACAGACACAGAGCTCCTGATTGGCTACCTGGACAGTGACATGGAGGAGGAAGAGGAGGAGGAAGAGGAGGAGGACGTCGAAGACGAAGATGCGAACAGTAAAGATGCCAAGCATCTTGTTAAAATGGGTAAAAATGGAGACTGCACGTCCTTTTTCTTCGTCATGCTTCGATAGTTCCTTCATCACATTATGTTTCATTAGCCTGTTAGCTCACCATGTGTGCGTGTCACATTTCTACAGAGCTGGTCATAAAGAAGGAGGACCACCCCTGTTTGCTGTGTGAGAGCAGTTTTCCCAGCGAGGAGATCCTGGCGGCCCACCTTCAGAGTCTGCACCAGAGGCCCAGCACGGAGGAGAAGGAGTTCAAATGCAAAAACTGTGGCAAGAGGTTCCCCATCAAACAGGCTCTGCAGCGCCAGTACGTTTCTG
This sequence comes from Symphodus melops, assembly GCF_947650265.1. Taxonomy (NCBI): domain Eukaryota; kingdom Metazoa; phylum Chordata; class Actinopteri; order Labriformes; family Labridae; genus Symphodus; species Symphodus melops. The sequence continues at coordinate 26,378,340 of NC_136698.1, read as the reverse complement.
TTCCTTCACTTAACTTTAGTGTGATTCCATGTTCTCACGAGCAAGCTGCAGGTCATTAGAAGTCTGAACTCAGTTTGTCACGTGAGGGACTTTAACATTTATTTGCTCCTTAAACAGAAAAGGTTTCAATAAGTAAATCTGAATATAATAAGTCTAGTATAAGACCTGAGTCAGTACCAGTTAGCTTAGCTTAGGGTTAGCCGATTATACTGATCTTTATTTTAAATTCTGGATGCCCATACTGTACTACAGCTGGGTGAAGTTTGTGATCATGAGGTAAACGGATGGTGGAGAAATCTGCAGTGGGCTCTAAATGGCTTTTCTTCATGAGATAGCACCCCTGATATGGAACCAAGAACTTTAAGAGAAAGCCTCTGTAAGCTTTGAAAAACACTTTTTATCAGCCTTCTTCTCCCAGCAGTGGAGAGCAGCTCTCCTCTGGCAGCAGGTAGAGGCTATAAGCAGGCTTTGTATAGACACCAAGTTTAAAACATGCAAAGCTAATTCTTCCAACAAGTACGTCTAAAGATCTCTATTTAATATAGACGTTTTTTTTATTTTGTAAATGCAATAAATACCAGGCTTCCCAGCAGTCCAATCAAAGGGCTTGTAGTTGCATCGGTTCGGCTTGTAGTTCAGTTTTTAAGGGAGGTGCACACCAGCCGACACACACAGGCCTCTGTGTCGGTGCAGAGCTGTGCAAACATTTGGCTCATGCTGCGACGCAGCATTTATAAGTCAGGCTTTACTATTTCCCTCTGATTCCAGAGTTTGTGCTAAGCTAAGCTAACCATCTGCTAGTCTTAACAGATGGTTATGTTTATGTGTTTCCTAATATCTCAAACTAATCCTGCATCAACAAACTGAAGACATTTGGGCATCAAATTACATTTGCTTATTTCAATTTTTATCTTTTTTTATTGATGTTGAAATACAAACAGATAAGAAGTATAAGCAATAAAATAAACCAAATAAACAATTTAAATCATATATAGAAGTTAAAACTACTTTTGTGGTCCTACCCTCTCATATTTTTTTGCTAAAAAACAAAATGTAAATTGGCTGATGATAACTTAAGTAAGACTTATACCTGATCTATCTATTTATCTGACTTTGAATATTTGATAGTACTCTTCCTATCCTTCACTCTGATGTGTTTTATTTCCGACGTGTTCCCTCATTTGTTTTTGGTTTTGAATCCTCCCTCAGTGTTTTGCATTGTTCCGAGTCACTGGATCCATCGGGTGACTCTAAAGCTCACCAGTGCTCGCTGTGCCACAACACCTTCAGCTCTGAATCCAGGTAACGTTCACCGTCCAAAAGAGAAGCCTGTGCACAGTGTCCTACAGTGTGCTTGGACACGTCTCTTGCATTTCCTTCTTTTTGTGTTTGCAGTTTTGAGCAGCACAAGGAAGCCTGTAAAGGAGACGCTCGCTTCATCTGTAAGGCAGAGAGCTGCGGCAAAAGATTCAAGAGCAAGGACGCTCTGAAGAAGCATAAAGGAAATGTTCACACAGGTTTGCTCTCTCTGTTACTGTACTACAAACACACACACACACACACACACACACACACACACACACACACACACAATGTCATATCATGAAGATGGTTGTCCATTAGCAGCCTCAGCACTCCAGGAAGCGCGGGAACAGTGCTTGACCTCGATCAGTTAAAATCTCTGTAATGTTGAGACACATCTCTAATTACTTGCGCTCCATAATTGCTGACCTGTGTGTTCTGGGGCAGCTCACTCCTTCAGATAATTGGACTTCCAAAGCTATTTATGATGGGATGTAGGGCAGCGGGGATCTGAGCAGCCGAAACACGTGAACCGAGTATCAACCCGAGATTAAGACATCCATCTCAGAGGCTGATGGAGCCGAGAGCCGGGGTTTTATGTTTAACAAATGTGGTCAGGATGAGGGGTGTGTGTGTGTGTGTGTGTGTGTGGGCGACGGGAAGTGGATCAGACTCCTCAGATGTGGGGCAAGTGATTGAGACGGGGATAAGGGGAGGGTCTCTGAATGGTGGGATGGTGGGCTTGTATAATAAGGATCTTTCAGTTTCCAGTTTTCCTTCCTTTATTTTCTGTCACTTTGTGCTGAAACACTCAAAAAATGATTAGCCATAATTGCTCAAAGTTGGTTAGTTTGGTTATTTGTCACCCATTTCCCCTTCTCCTTTTAGGAAGTGCACGCCGGAAACTGACGTGCAACATATGCAACAGAAAATGCTCCTCCTCTCTGAATCTGCAGCAGCACAGAAAGGTGAGGCTCGACAACGTCCCCAGCACTGCTCAGATTATCCCCAGCAGATACTTTGCATTGGATCTGAGAGGATTTACAAAAGCTTAAGCAGTTTTGCATGATCCGTTTTTACAGTGATGTCTCTTTTTCGCTGTTTCTTCCCGTAAGTCCCACTCACAGTGTTTTTCTTAAACCCAGTCTGGTCTCTGCTTCCTGAGCCTCTGAGTTCACTTTGTGGGAGTGTCTCTGTTTCCATGTGAGGGCGTCTTTATGATGGAGTTGTTACAATTTTTATTCTGAGTGACAAAGAGCAGAGGGTTGGTTTCTTTTTCACGAGCTCATCCCGCAAGTCTTGTGAAATTTAAGAGGCGCTGTCGGCAGACAATTAGGTCTTAACCTTGGCGTCAGAGTTCTCCCCTCTTTCTGATGGATTACAGATTTTAACTGGGCTGTTTAAACTCCACTTGACAGTGTTTTAATGTATTTCTTTATTGTGGCTCTGTTTAGGGCCAATGCTATTAGCTACCAGGGAAGTGTAGTTGTTGCTACCATAACGTCACCAAGCACTTTTTGAAATGCTGCTGCTCAGCGTTCGGCCTTTCAGTCTGTTGTGATATTGCTGTCAGAGTTTGATATCGAGTATATCTTTATAAGAAAGGGCGGAGCTACAAGACAGATTTGTTTTAAAACAGACATAATGTCAGCTGACAAGAGCAGTAGCTGCGTTAGAAAGGTCCATCTGTAATTTATAGTATCTTTGATATTAACATTGATTAAAAATGGGCCTAGCATATTATTCCCTTTTTGGAGATCATATATCTCACTTGTGTGTCAGCTAAAGTGAGGTCACAATCACTAATGTTTGAATTTTTTTTTTTTAATGTACTGCTTGTGTTTGTAACGCTCAGAATCCCCCACCAAGAGAAAACCCCCCCCCCCCAAAAAAAAGATCCCCACATGCGCCAAGTCAGATCTGATTGGTTGGCCGATCTGCTCCCTAGTAATTGGTCAGTCTTCCGACTTTGTTCTCGGATATGTCCCGCCCCTTTTATCATATTAGCAATGCTACAGTAAGTCTGAGGGGAGCTTATGCCTACTACAACGAGCCAATGGGCATGGACAAGTGATATCATGTGTCACTGTTGTTGCTGTTGTTGCTGTTGTTGCTGAAAATGGGTTTGTGACATCACAAACCCATTTTCAACAACAAGGGGGGGAGGGGCTAAGGACCGAACGTTCATGCAGCTACTGCTAACAGGAGGAAGTAAGTGAAGACAGACTTCGCAAATAGATGTGCCTAAACATGCACAAGACACCTGAAGAACTCACTGCAGAGCATCTAAAACCAGAACAAGAAGAACATGGGACCTTTAAACCAAACGTATCAGAAAAGAAAAGCTGGGAGTGTGTTTGAGTGAAACGTATTGCTTAACATGACTTATTTGGCTTATTTTAAAAGCAGCTAATAATAATAATAATATGACAACACACTCACTGAGCAGTTAACATGAAGGTCATTATTGTAAGAACTTGTGTGTTTGTGTGTGTGTGTGTGTGTGTGTGTGTGTGTGTAGGCTAATCCTGTTGAGCTGTTAAAAGTTAAACGCATAAAAACAAACATCATGCTGTATTTTAGAAAGCTTTAAACGACTGTACAGATTGAGACAAAGAAAACGAATTGGTAAATTGTTGAACAAGGAAATAAATCATCAGACAGGTAAGTTAATTTTCTCATAGACTTCTGTACAATCTGACCTCTTAACGACAAGTGAAGTTGCCCTGCCCCCCCCCCCCCCCCGCTGGACATGACAAAGACAGCACTTCTAAGGTCATTCTGCTTTGGCTTCGCTTTTTAAAATGGGAGCTCCGTCCACTTCTTATACAATGACGGTATCAGTTTATGATTATTCCACAAAGGTAATAACGTGATTAGACATACATGTTTTCTGGCCTCTACACCTGATTATTTGATGATTTAATTAGCTGTAAAAGTTGCAGGTTTTCAGCAGAGATTAAGACAAGAGCAGTAAATACAGGAGCTCCTGTTTGGGGGAAATGTTACACCAAACTCAACAACGACATTGAAGTGGTTGTTTTTGTTGTCCTTATGATCCCTGTAGGCTGTGTTTCTGCTTCGGGACTGGGAAGCAGCTCTTCTGATGTTTGGCTCTAGATGATTCTCTCTGAAACAAATAGTCTCGTTCATTAACAGTCTGTGAATGTTAATGAACGGCATTCATCAACTAACACCCATCATCAGTTATCTCAGCTGTTCGTTTTGGAATTTAATTTCCCCTTGTCAACATTTATCATCCGGATAAATCAGCAGGCATTAATCCAACGAGCCGCTTCCTCTCTGTCCAACAGTTAAAGTCACCTGGAAGTGGTGACATAGTTCTGCAGTGGATCATTTAACCTACTTCACCTGTCTGTGTGTCAGTATTCTCCTGTTTCAAATCTCCGGGGCATTTTAAAATAGGTATTCTTCCTTTGTGGCCTCTTTATGTGTCTGTGTGCCAGTTCTGCTTTGTGCAGACCATCACGGCAGAACATATTTCCAATCATGCACAATCGTCTGAACCATTGTCTGTTAAAGAATTGGAAGTTTTGAAAGGCTGAATCTTCCATGAATGTAGGTCAGTGTTACATTAGATTTGGACAAAAGATGCATTTTGGGTTAATGCATTTCATTAAGATGGAAAGTGGTGTTAGACACACATTTGTAAATGTTATATTCTTAAATGTGAACTGAAGACATTCGGGCATGCAGTGTGATTCTTGCAGAGCAGCAATCAAACCTCCATAAAGACACGCTAGCTCCAAAGCAGCTTAAATCTGCCATTATCATCATTTAGCTGAACAAGCTTTCGCATCAGCAGCTGTGACAAGAGGAGCTGCTCCGCATTAGCATATCGCTATTGTAGCTGTACGCCAGGGAACTATTGAATGTGCAATTATGAGAGCCGCTCTCTGAAGCAGAAAAAAGATTGAAACTTTTCATCACTTTAATTGCTTTTCTGTCTGTGGACATCAGTCTGATGAAAACGGACCCGATTCAGTTTACGTAGGCCATCGCGCGCCGGGATCCTTCAACTTTGACACGCTCGCTCACACACAAGTTTTTAGAACTTTTTTTTTTTTTTTTTTTTTTGAAGAAAACTGAAGTTTTAAAGCTTATATTGTTTTAAGGATTAATGTGTTTCAGGTTTTTTTTGATACCAGAACCTAAAGCCTTGACACGGTTCCAGTAAAAATCAAATTATTTGCATAGGCTATCTGTTTAGTTACCATGGCAACAAAAACAGACGACATAGGCTCTGTGTCCACCTGGCATTTTTTTAATTTTTTAAACAGTTTTCAAGGGGTAGAGAGCGTCTGCAGCGCCTAACGTCATTTCAACAAGCGTCCACAATCATGCAATGAAAACATGCATAAACGGTGTAGTTGCCAATAGTGACTAATTCCATGACAGAAAGGATCATTTACAGAGTAACACAGAAGTTAATGCTGTTTTTAGTGCTGAGTGTTTGTTGCACAGATGTTACGTTGGAAACTAATTTAACATTTAAAATGACCAAAGTTTGTCCATGGACTGTGGGGATTTCAAAAAGAGCAACGTTATAGATGTTGTCACACTTGGAATAGCAAAAAACTTCAGTGGATGAACTTTGATCAGATGCCTGCAGGGATTACACAGCAGGGATTACAGGCTGTTTTGCAGCTGCCAGTATAGCACTTTGTGCGTTTGTTCTGATTTTTAAATTAAACCTATTGTTATAGATAGCAGAATGAAATGCCTTCTCTTTCACTTTGTTGTTCAGGTACATGAAATATTCGAATGCCACGCGTGTGACAAGAAGTTCATTTCTACGAATCAGCTGAAACGCCACATGATCACACACTCAGGTAAGACATCCATCAACAACACAAACGTCCCTTTCAAACAGTCGGTTTCACCTCCGTTAACCCAGAATGCACCTGTGTCCCTGCTTGTCACACCTGTAGAGAAGCGACCGTACACCTGTGAGATCTGCAGCCGCTCGTTCAAGCGCCTGGACCAGGTGACGGCTCATAAGATCATCCACAGCGAGGACAAACCGTACAAATGTAAACTGTGCGGGAAAGAGTTCGCTCACCGCAACGTCTACAAGAATCACAAGAAGGTGAGCAGTCCTGCTGTCACTCATGAAATCTGATGATTCCTTGTGTAATAGTGCCGATTATTGTTTTTTTTAACACGTATAATAAAAGGGAGATGACTTCAAAGATTGAATTATTAGCGAGGCTGTAATCAATCAGGCTCTCGTTGGTGGCTGTTATCTGTGGGGTCTCTGGACTGCTCCCCCCTGAGCTCCCCCGTGTTTACTTTTAGGATTGCCGTGTCACTCAGATTGATTGGGGGGGGGGGGGGGCAGAAAAACAGAAGCACTTTGAACTTAAAGCCCCTCAAGCTGCTTGTCTTCATCAAGTCAACAAACCAAATCAGCCACGGAGCCTCGGCATCAATTTAAGAAGCTTCATCAGCGTCCACACTGACGAGAGGGGATCTGTTTACGCTTTATAAACATGCTGCTGGGATTCTGTGTCTCTGCAGACCCACTCTGAGGAGAGACCCTTCCAGTGTGAGGAGTGCAAAGCTCTGTTCAGGACCCCCTTCTCTCTGCAGCGTCACCTACTCATCCACAACAGTAAGTATAATAGCGTGTGTTCTCATCATCCTGCACGCAGTGATCAAGAAAACGTATCTGTTAGGACAGCTGCACCATCATGATTCATGCAATATAAAAAATAAAAAACAAAAGGGGATGGTAGTACCTCAGTGGGGACTTGTGTTGGGAACCGGAGGGTCGCCGGTTCAAGTCCTGATGCCAGTGCAAATACGGAATTTGGTCTGGTAGCTGGAGAGATGCCAGACCACTTCTTGAGCACTGGCGAGGTGCCCTTGAGCAAGGCATCGGGTCCTGCTTGTGCACGCGTGTCTCTACAATAATACATTAATTTTATTTTCGAAAACAGAATGAAAACCATAATTTCCCCCTCGGAGATTATTAAAGTTTATAAAATATATATATATTTTTAAATAAATCTACAACTTTCATTTTAAAGTGAAGAGTTTAACGACCCAAAAAACTGCCATTTATATGTCGAAGACCATTTCAGGTCTATTCCCAGTGCACACTAACACCTGATGATGCTTAATCACATGAACATTAAAATATTTCCTTTTTTCCTCTTTTTCTTTGTAGCGAAATAAAGTTTCTATTTGTTTCCATTTCTGATTAGAAAAAGGCAAAAATAACAAATCACAATGTCAAAGCAGGACTGTAACTATCTTCATATTTTAGAATATTCCCAGAGAGGTCATTTAATCAAACCTGAAACTCTCTTGATTATCTTCATAATGACAGAAATGATAACTGTCCTCCGGGGACACAGTGGGAAGTGTTCGGTCACTCTGGTGGTCTCTGGATGCTGTGAAGCCACAGATGGTGGAGCGTCTGCAGGATGCAGCTCCGGTCCTCCCATTGACTCCGATAACAAAGAGATTGTAAAGCTGGAGGCATTTCCTGCTGCTGTCTCAGGAGGACGGCTATATAACACCAGAGCTGGTGTAGTGTTCTGGACAGTATGTGGGGCGGAGGATCGAGTGTGTGGTTTCACTGGAGGGGAGAGAATAGATGTGTTAGAGGACATGTAAAAGCTCCGCGGTGAGAAAATGAAGCAAAGCCTGTCCAGGTAACATCAAGTCCAAGTCATGTGTCCAACTGAATGATGATCACTGAATCATGAAGACCGATGAAGAGGTGCATGTTCATCATATTTAAGTGATAGTTTAATAGTCTTCTGTAGCGCATGTTTACTTTAAAGTGTCTTTATCATAAACGTAAAAATAACATTTAAAAAAGGGCAACAGAAATCAGAAAATGTCAAATTCAAGGAGAGAGAAACATTTAAACTCTAATTATATTATAATAATATAATTATAAATACTTCTTCCCACTCCCTTTTCTTTCGATAAGTATGTTTTATGTACATTATGTTTTTTGTTTTTTTTTGCTTTAAGAAATATTTTTTGTAAGGTACATGCTTGTTCGAAAAAATAACAATCAATCAATCTATCAATATTTAATTAATCTCACTGTATCACATTTAATTTATTTTCAAACAATAATAATTTTAACATTAGGTTGTTTTATTTACATGTTCTGTGACCTGGGTTACACCTGGGTTTAAATTGGATCTCACTACACCTGAGTGCATTAAAAAGATACTGCAGACACCTGAGGCAGCAGGACAGAAAACCTGCTACGCTCACACAGTCAGGATCTTTACATGCACTTAGAAAGAGGCGAGTCATTGTGTTAGTCCATCTGAAACTGAACTTTTAAAATGTTAATTCAACGGTCTGAAATCGATGTTCTCAAAGTCGGGGATCGATGAACTCAAACACCTCAACCTGACCCAAACTGGCCCAAGCGTTCTGCACGTGCTGCTCAGGCTTTTACCCTGAAGTTGAATATCTTAAATATGCAGATTAGCAGTTGTGTTGTTGTTTGCAAACACCATAAAAGTGAGAGGGGACAGCATGTAACCCATGTGAACCAACAGTGAAGCATAGCATGAGGGAAAGACGGCCTATTGCCTCCTACTGTATCCGAGGTGGACTCTCTCTCTCTCTCTCTCTCTCTCTCTCTCTCTCTCTCTCTCTCTCTCTCTCTCTCTCTCTCTCTCTCTCTCTCTCTCTCTCTCTCTCTCTGTGCTTGTATGCTGGGATAAGGAGTTTAAAGCAGTCATGTTTTGAACCTTTGAATCCCAGCAGTAAAGATGCACAGAATACTCGAGGAGCATGTGTGGAAGGGTTTGGGAGAAATTGTTGGCCCGTGCGTTTAATATTTTTGAATCAGCTCCCCTCCCGAGCTGCACCGAGTCCTCCCCAGCAGCCCGACAAACACATTCATAAACCTCAACAGGACGTCCAGCACACATACAAAGTATGTCAGAGAGCAGCATTTTAACACAGAGCTCCATTTACCTGCAGCTCGACCGACTTGTATCACTGTCACATCACATGTCGAGTGTGTCAGCAGCAGGTGTGCAGTAAGGTGATGAGGTATCCCGTGGATCGCTCATGTACCCTTTAACCCCGAATCAGGCTGTCTGTCATTTTCAGCATGAGGTGGATTAAGACGACTGTTGCTGGCTAGGTGGACTGGTCCATCTGGTGTGAAGCAGAAATGCCAGATTGTCAGTCTGAGCTATCAGGTGTTTATGATGGATAATTATCACGGAAAGCTATTTAACCTAGATAAAGATCGTCGTGCAGCTGTCAGTCCGAGGGGATTTTCCACACAGCTGCTCGATTTGAACCGTAAAATATCAAAATCAAAAATGTCTAATCCGTCAGTCAAATCAGAGCTTAATGCTTGGACTGTAGACTCATTTTAGATGATTGCTGTATTTTAATATTTGTTCTAATATTTGAACCTTTTTGACCCAAACACTTTTTTTTTTTTTTTTTAATTTTGAGAATTGAAAGCAGCTGCATTTCTGAGGCTGAACGAGTTTAGTTGAGTGTCTGAATAATCCAAAGTGTTTAGATGTAGATGAACCGCTGATTGCATGAGGTTGTCTTTAATCACTTGCGCATTAATATAAGAACAAATGTCTTTTTAGTCGTTTCTATAAAAACACATGCGAGAGCGCTTTGTTAGTTCTTGCAAATCGTTTTCTTCAAAAAACAGAATCAATCGTCGGATGATCACACATGCATCATCTGTACTGCGTTTCCTGTTTGGGCTGGTCGGGGGTTTGGTAACTTTCCGCCTGAGAAAACTTTGTGTGAAGTGACCATGGGCACGTCAGTGTGGGCGCACACGCCGTTTATTACCCTGATAATAATAATAATGAGATCTTCATGCGAGGGTGTCGTTGAGATTAATTAGTGTCAAGTGTCGATTTTACACAAAACATAATGAACTTCAGCTTTCACTGGTGTTCTTGTTACTAAGCTGACCATCATCGTCCTTGGTAATATGAGAGTGTGAGCATGAGCTTGTAACCATTTGCTCCTGCCAGCCACACACACACACACACACACACACACACACACACACACACACACACACACACACACACACAGCCTCTCGAAGCTCCTCTGTGGAAATTGAATGATCTCCATATAATGGAAACAACCACTCTTCAACAATAGAGGCTGTTGTGCGGAGCGGCGAGCAGAGGCGTGAAGGGAAACATCAGGCTGCTCTCTGTGAACAGCTGACACTGTCTGAGGACTGTCTGTCTGCACTTTTACTGCTTTTCAGCGAAGGATTAATAAAAACGCCATGTTTTCTGCTCCGACGTTCGGATGAAACATATGGCAGAGCAGTTAGTTTTACTGTTTCCCCTGGGAGGGCCGCTACAAATACACACACACAAAAAAAAGATGAGTTCTGTCCAAAAGAACAGGACGGTTTCTATAGAGCATTGTTTGGGGTTGTCTGGTGCGATGAAAAAGCCCTCTTTGTTTGTTTCTGGCGGCACAATCGCCCCGCTGAAATTGGTTCCTCTCTCGCTGTGCGTGATGACCGTGTGTTTACACAAACAACAATGGATGACAGTGAAAATGGTTCGTACAAATGTTCCCGCAGGTGAGAGGACATTCAAGTGTGACCAGTGTGACGCCACCTTCAAGAGGAAGGACACGCTCAACGTGCACATCCAGGTGGTGCATGATGGTCATAAGAAGTACAAGTGCGACCTGTGTGAGAAGGCCTTTGTGACGCCGTCCGTCCTCAAGAGCCACAAAAAGGTAAACACCACCATCACACAGTGTGATTGCAGAGCTGTTACGTTCTCCTCAAATTCAGTTCAAGCAGCCATTTTTTTGTGTTTATTTTAAATGCATGTGTTTGAAAACAACGTGTTAATCCCCCCCAGAATATTCTGGAAAGCCCCCCGACGGTGGTAATTTACATTCTGTGTGTTTAAATGGAAACGAGCAGGCAGAGATTTTAAATACAGAAATCAAAATACAGAAGTTGTTCTGATTGCTGGAGAGGCGCCAGTGCACTTCCTAAGTACTGCTGATGTACCCCTGAGCAAGGCACCGAACCCTCAACCACTCTGTTGCACGCCCTGCGTAGCACTCATGCATGTCCACATCTCCTGTTTGATGTGTGTGAGATGCACGTCTCTAAAAGATAACGGCGTGTGAACCCTCAGGGATTAAGAAACTCAAATAAACAGAAAGTCATGCGGGACTCTAAACTGCTGAATTTAAAGGCAGAAAATCAACGTCTGCAGCAGCTGCATTAGAAACATGTTTCCATTGTGTCCAGACCTGCAGCTCGTCTCACGAGCGCGGGGCAGCTAACTGTGCTAATATCTGGACTGTCACACCTGGCGGAGAACACCATCCTGACTGCCCACGAAAGCTTGAAAATCAATTCCTGCGTTGATTAGAAATGGCAGTTAGTCCATTAGCTCTGCAGGGTTCCTGAGCTCCAAACAGATCTGGCTGCAGATTACGACCTCCGAATCTGACAACGTCCGGAGCGGTTATGAATCCAGATTGAAACCAAACAGCTTCTTGGCACAGTGAAAAAGAAAATGTCTCGGAGGTTGTCTCCGAACAGTAGGACGGAAGACTCGGGCATGTTGGACTGTCTCCTGCCCCGCCGGGAGCAGAGGCTGCTGGGAGATCTGGCCTTGATCAAAGCCAGGTTGCCGAGGAGACGACATCTTGCAGGCTGTGTGTACATGCACAGCGTAACCCCGCCTCTGGCTGTACCCATGTTGACGTCTTCTTTAATGTACACGCTGATAATCTCTAGCTGTGTTTGTCTGAGCAAACTTTGGCCCCCAAACAATCCTGATCATTCTTCCAGCCGTGTTCGCTTTGGATCAAAGTCGCCATGTTTGACTTCAGAATGTCCAAAGTAAAATAAGTAGCTAAAGGTTTTGAAAGGCCAACATCTGATCTAGTTTATGAACAATCACAATTTGACAACTTGACTGAACTCATCTTCTCAGTTAATCTGCGAGTAATGATTGTTATTAGAGATCCAGCTGTTATCATATAATAAAATGTTCTACTTTAAAGTTTGTTGTTTGGGGGAAAAAAAAAAAGTTGGATGTTGGCTTTGTTGTAGCTAACTTCAGTCATCACATCATAGTTAGTGATCAAACTTTAACTGGAGGACAGAAGAACAAATGAAATGTCCTGTCTGAGATTACTCAGGTGAGGTCGAGTACATGGAGGAGGAGAAGTCAAGACATCTTTTGATCTTCTGCTTTATATCTGCACACGACGACATCGTGTCAACGACTCTCCAAGCAGGAAAAGTAACAAACACTATCCCAACTGAACCCGGAGTTTGTGCATTCTTTGTTTAATTCCCGGCTCTCGTTCCTGCGGGATGCTGCAGCAGAGTTCGCTTCATATCTGGAAGAAAAGCCGAGCAGAGTTTTTCATGCAGCACTTTGGTGTTGCAGTGGATGTGTGTGTGTGTGTGTGTGTGTGTGAGCAGCATGTATGTGCATGTATCGTAGATGGTATCATCTTCTTTAGTGCTTGGCTGGAAGAAATGACTCCAGCATGCAGAGACCAAGAGATTAATTATACATAAAAAAAAAAAGCTTCAAAGAGACTCCAACAGATCTTCATAAATTCCACTTCCATGATTTGAAAGTTGATGTTCCCACGTGAACCGCTTCGCTGTTTCCAGGTGTTTTCTCTTTCTTACAAACAACAAGCTCTTTAATGCAATGCAGCTCCATCAGGGACATGTGTTGCTAAACGTGCTTGATTGAATGTGAGTGAGCTTGTGAGTGTGTATGCAACTGTGCACGTATGTGTGTGTGTGTGTGTGTGTGTGTGTGTTGGAGGATGTGTGGATGGAGCCTTTGTAACGAAACACCCGAGGTGTCAGAGGGACACAGTGGGGTGATGCAGGAAAGGATGGGGGCCCAGAGAGGAGGTGTTCCTGTATTGTTGTCCTGCTGTTGAAACTGTCGCTATGAGTTTCAGCTTTTCATACTCTCGATTATTCTGTACAAGCGGTTTGTGTGTGTGTGTGTGTGTGTGGGGGGGGGGGGGGGGGGGGGGTTCACGGTACACTTTTCAACAAGAAATGAGAGGAGGGGGGCGTGCGTGGAGGAAAAGGTAGCACGCTCTTCTTCTCTGTTTGCATGTGCAGACCTTATGAGTGTGCAGGGCCTGACAGTGTGGAGAGCTGGGAGGTGATGAATGTGTACGTGCACCCGGGCCCTCACTCCCCTGGGCTCTGCATCGTCTCTTCTTTGATCCTGCCTTCAGCTCGGTGGATCCACTGTCATGCAAACGTGTGCATCTCCATTTTGTACTTAGATATCTGTGCATTCTGAACCTGCCCAGGCGGTGCTTTTTAAAAAATAAGCTCTGATTTGTTCAAGGTGGAATCGAGATGGTGAAGTGACTTTAAGAGAACATAAATGAGATCATGTTTGAAGATGCAGCAGGATAAAGCCCGATGAGGACATTGATTCACATTTCACTCTGTAATGTAATGGGACTAACATTAACCACATGTCTGCGTTGTCCTCAGACTCACACGGGGGAGAAGGAGAAGATCTGCCCGTACTGTGGACAGAAGTTCGCCAGCAACGGCACGCTGAGGGTCCACATCCGCAGCCACACAGGTCAGTGGCCTCTCTGCAGCGACGCTTTGTGAAATCTACCCTCCTTTCAGATGCCATTAACGTCAGCTGCTGAAGTGTGGGATGTGGAGTATCATCGTAACACGTGTACATGAGGGCATTTCTCTCATCTTTATTTGCATTAGCGCCAATTCACAACAAACGTTATCTCAAGATACTTCACAAACAAAAAGGGGGAAAGACCCGACGAGTGAGAAGTGAAAAAAAAACAACAACGTCCTTTTAAGAGGCAGAAATCTTTGGCAAAACCAGACTCATGAAACTGAGCCAAGCATGAATAATGTGATGCGTCTCAGGGAACCTACGAGACGTCGTGAAAGGGAATGTTTTTCAGGATTAATGTGGAAGGTTATCCTGTTTTTTATTAGCTACTGGAGGAAGATGAGAAACCTCCTGTTTGTTCCCACCTGGATATCTGTCATTCCTCCTCTTCTCAGAACATGCAGCTTATGAACAGGTGATCATATTAAAGAAGAGGCTGCTGAGTAGAGCTGCTCCACACACACACACACACACACACACACACACACACACTTTACACCAGGAAACATCTGAATGAAGGTTAAATAAACACATTTTATCATTTTAAAATCCAGGCCTGATGTGACACTATTTCTGTCCTCCAGTCTTTACACAGCTGCACCGATGGAGCCCTGGATGTTCATTAAACTGCCTTAAACTGGAAAGCTACACATTCCAGTGTGTTTCCTTACCAACAGCGTGGTGCAAAGCCCTGGCACACACACACACACACACACACACACTTGTTCATGGTCTCTTTTCCTCTGCCATCTCTTGGCCCGTCTCATCGTCCTCGCTCTCTCTGAGCTCGTCTTCTTATTGTCCTCTAGTGTTTCTGGGATTAAATCAACACTTCACTCGGCTTGTTTGCCAGCTTCAGACTCTCCGGCTAAAAGATCATGTCATCGGAATTCTGTTTTTTTGGGGTTTTTTTCTCCAAACCTTCATTCACATATTCATTGATTTAGTTGTTTATATATTACGGTTGGTTGCTTGGGGGGCCAATGTGCCCAATGTAAGTGTGTATACTGAAAGGTGTTTTTGTCATCTGCTCATCCTGAAAACATGTGAAGCATGTGTGAACGCAAATGTACATTTTTTCACTCCGACTTCACCCGGAGTTTTTTCCTCTCGGCCCCCTGGGACATGATCGACATGTTCCTGGTACAGTAAGTGAGTGGGATGAGGTGGCGATGTTCATAGACGGCGTATGTACTCAACAGCTACTAGTTTTCTCCGCACCAGTCCACGTGGCAAACAGGAAGTGCAGATAGAAAGAGTCGATATGAGCTGCAGTGAATTATGAACCACATGTTCCCTCTGCAACTCTGCAACAAGATTATTCTGTCAGAGTGTGTGTGTGTGTGTGTGTGTGTTTGCGTGGTGGTCGGACGGTGGTCCCTTTACAAACCCACCACACTCTGTCAACAGCTCCCTTTGTATCTGTGTGTGTGTGTGTGTGTGTGTGTGTGTGTGTGTGTGTGTGTGTGTCTCCGTACATGTGTGTATGTGTGAAGGACAAACCAACAGAGAGGGAGAATGTATACCAGTGTGGGCCCGCTCTGATTGTATTTATATAGAATAAACAAAAGAGAGGAATGCTGGGGGAGGGGTGGGAGCCGAGGGGACACCTCAAAGAAAGAAAGGAGTAAAGAGAGAAAAGACCACTCCAAGAAAGCATCCAGCCGGAGGACCCCTGACCCCGACTGGCTGTAAATCTGTCCCCTCATTCTATAGGCTGGGCTTTTTTTTTGTTTGTTGTGTTTTTGTGCGTGAGGGGAAAAAATAATCTCCCTGGGCGACAGTCCTGACGACTTGTCCTCAAACAGTGAGGGGTGATTTTGTGGGTACACATGACCCATGTGTGGATGCATAAACTGTGTGATAAAGGTGGAATTTGTCGGCTGAATCATAAACCCACACTGTTGGTGTAAGTGAAGCTTTAAAGACGGCTGGTTGGTCCGTCTCAAGCCTGTTAAAGACGGCGACCAGCTGAGGTAAAGACCTTCTTAAATCCACAGCTTCTCTGGAGCGTCGACAGGAAAACTTAATCTTGTTTGTCTTCCTGCTTCACAGGCAAAAAGTCAGCATTGATTATTTACCTGCTAAACACAGAGGGCTTTGTAAGGAGTTCATGGAGATTTCCTCCCAGCGTCAGTTTACCAGCAAACACCGGGGAGCTTTTCTGAGAGTGAGAAAGGTTTCATGTAAACGTACTTTTCAACAGCGTGTTTTAAAATGATACAGTCTCTGTTTATGTGACGATCCGGGATACCAAAAATCTTTCTGACTTTCAACCCCAAAAAAAATCTGCTTTCCAAAAGAGAGAGAGAGTTGGAGACGTTATGGTCGAGAGACAGTGCCGAAGTCTTTGTGCATTTTAGACATTGTGAAAGTTTGAGTGCAAATTCTAATAAAATAACCCGTTAATAGTTTTTAATCTGGAATTGGTCTGTCGTTGTTACTGTGGTATCTGATCAAGTATTAATGTAGTTTGATTTGTAAAATTCTGGTAACAGGAAAACGACAGTAATCACAAACAATTTAAAAATGTTGAAAGAAAAAACTTCCAGGATGAGTTTTCAACATGTTCTGAGGTTTGGTGCCGCTTAACGATGATTCAATCGTTGATTTCATTGACTGACAGTATTGATGACTAACTTGCAGCGGCTGTAGCTCAGTCCGCAGGGACTTAGGTTGGGAACCGGAGGGTCGCCGGTTCGAGTCTCGATGCAGAATATGAAAGTTGGTGCAGAGCTCGTGCACTGCCGAGGTGCCCTTGAGCAGCTCAGGGGGCGCTCTCTGCACGTCTGCAGGTCCTGTTTGTGCACGCGTGTGATTCAGGCCTGTGTGTCTGTGAGAGAAGCATGTCTCGACAAAAACAGTGTGAACCACGATTTCCCCCCCCGGGCATCAATAAAGTCTCTAAAATATAAACAATTAAATAAAAAATTAAACTACTAACCTTTGAAACAGCTCTGCACCCTTGGTCTTCTTTTTAACCTGACAGCGAGAGCTCAATAAAACGTTGCACATGTGTGTAGTTTAGAGCGTCTGCAACAAAAAGAAATGACTCAACATGAAAACAGTCTGACTTTAACTCGTTTACAGTTCTGGTGTTGTGACGAATCTTATTTCAAACATCAGCTTGAGAGTGTGAAGAAGCGGGGCAGGACACGCGCCGTGTATTGGGCTTCGATTATTGTTTGATTTTATTTAGTGAGAACATGATGTCGGGCTCAGACACACGGCTGCAGCTGCAGAGCCACGCAGGCGGGCGTCCGCTCCGAGAGCAGCCTGCATGAGATCACCACAAAATGAGAGCTGTCAGAAAGTTGGACGTGGACGTGGAAGACGTTGGTGAAGTCAGGAGTCGTGATGGATGTTTCTGTCATCTTTTAAACGGTTCTCTTTTGGCCCTCTCGTGGCGTTAATGTGTTCTCCTCCACATCACAGCGCAGTGCGAGGACATTTTCCCACCGTGTGTGCCACGATGTGGGGAATAACGCCGAGCGGCTTCATGAGGATTATTTGTGCCAGGGGAAATGTGACAGAAGGCAGAGCCTCGGCATTACGCTGACATCATGGGACATGTCATGTTTGGGCTCAGTGATCAGCGTGGAGCCATGAGCTGTGTTACAACAAATTGCTTTGGCATTTTAACCCTTAACGACATGATTCCAGCGGGCACTGCATCACGTATGACGCTGCGATGCTGTTAGAGGCATTAAACCCCACACAGAGCTGGATACGATTTTATGTTTCCTTCTTGAACAAACGTCATGACGTCAAATGTCATCCCTGAGTTTAAGTTCCTGCCTGCCACTCTCCTCTGTTCAGCTTTATCCCGTAAAAAAAGTCACTCAAGTTAAATAAACTTAAGTGAACTGTGACTCTTGTGAAATACAGATGCAGGTCATCTGGTAGAATCACATGCAACAGTTTTGGTGAACTGTCGTCTTCCACCAATATTTTGACCCAAGACGTTGGGTCAAAATATTGGTGGTTAATTGTTTCTTCTTTTTTTTTTTTTTTGTCGGGCTTTTCTGCCTTTTTTTGAGAGAGAGAGAGAAAGTGGATAGAGACGGAAATCGGGAGAGAGAGGGGATTGACGTGCGGGGAAAGGGCCTCAGGCTGGAGTCGAACCTGGGCTGCCCACGTAAGGACTTTAGCCTCCATACATGGTGACGCGTGCGCTGCCACTGCACTACAGGCACCCCGGTTAATTGTTTCTGCTTCTTATTTTATTTTTTATTTTTCTGTAATCACAATAATGGAGATGCAATCCATAGGCATTGTACTCGGGCAGCAAACGGTGTAACAAATGTGAACGCGCAGGCCGAGTGGAGAGGGGAGCGATCGTGCTCGGACGCTTCAAGAAAACAATCGTGCAAGAAGGCAGCTTTTTGTGTTCGTATGGAGTTCACAGTGAGACGCCATGTTGCATTCAGTATTGTTCTTTCAGTGAATAATGAGACATGTTGAAGCGGCTGGTTCTTACGTGCACTGCTGGCACTGGCCAGAGGATGCTTATTGTCTGGGTGTCATTTGTTATAATAATTATACACAGCCATATTTAGACGCTTCAAAGAGCCGCACATTGCAACATCAACTGATCTCACGACACGGCAACTGCCCTCAGATGGACATCTGGTGCAACTCTGGAATCACTGAACCTATTTACGTACGGATGATTGCTTTGTTGTCGCCGTTGTCATGGATACGATTTTGTACATAAAACCATCCCGTAGTAAACGATTTTCTGTCTCTGGTGAAAAGTTCCTCACGAGGTGCAGCTTTAAGCGGTCCTGGATGCAGGTTTATAACGGGGCTCTTCAAACCTGGGTCTTTTTGGGCTCTAAATGACTAATTGGTTTAACAAGTTGTGGAATTGCTCCACTCGATTGCCTCAGCTGTCAGCTGTGACACAGGGTGTAATGGCTGCAATGCAATCTGAGAGGGAACGTGATCAAAGTCCGTCCATTAAAAGTGCTCGATGCTCAAATGATCACATTGTTATTCTAAAAGTCTGAAGACATCAAGCAAATGATCTTTCACAGAAAGGACAAACTGCTTCATTTGAACCACAGATTGCAGTTTCATCGCTGTCTTCAAAGTCCCTCAACTAGAACAATGATGTGACCTCAGACCGTGGGAGCTGCCGTAATCAGCGGCTTGTTTTTAATCATATTTTTAATGTTTCCAGTTAAAATTACAGAGTTTAAAGAAAGCGATTTAAGTTGTTTTTTTGCTTTGAGAAAGAAAATCTCACTCTTAACAAAACGTGAAGTACCGAGAAGGACAGGGCAACAAAAATAAAAGTCCTGGGAGCCTGATTTTGAGAAATGCCTTTTTTTTCAAGTTACCAAAAAAATTGCAGCAATTACTGCACTCCTGCACACTGTCGTCATGACATAAATACATGTTTACATGGCTGAAACATCTCAAATGTTCGATCTACAACAGAGACAGTGTCGCCTCTTCTGCTTCTCTGCTGGGAAGAAACATAAATTTGAGAAACACGAGTATTTCCCGACCTCTGACTTTAAAGGAACAAAGCTTCTACTCTTTTTCTCAGCTTTTGGTTCAAAGTATGACAGAAGATCTGAGCTTGTTTGTGTCTGTTTATGATAATATTGATCATTAAACACAGGAAGTGAAGTGGCAGAAATGCCTTCACAAATAACCTGAGCCTGTCAGTGGCAAAACGAGCACTTTTGGGAGGGAAACTTAAAAGTGACAGTGTCGTCATCCTGGCTTGTTTCAGCCATTTGGACCGTACGATATGTCCAAATAGGGTCCAGGTTTTAAAATACAGGAGTGGCCTTCAATTTAAACGGTATTACTATTTGAGACGCGTGTTGACAGGTTGGATCAGCTGCATGTGGGGTATCGGTCCGTATGATACAGTTACCCTCATAAGGGCAAGTTCAAGAGAATTGTTTGCGGAAGCAGAGGGGTCCGCTGAGACCTCGGCTATAATGGAAAGGTCAAGTGTAAAAGTTGTCGGGCGTTCCTTTGCATCATCAAAGTCGATCTCTTATCATCTCCAACACACTGATATCACGTTACCTGTCGGTATGTGACGCGGGGCAGAGAGGAGGACAGTGCAGGGCCACTGTGTGCTGAAGCGGAGGAAGTGGTGAATTAATTTGTGACGGACAGCACTAATGTCTTTCAGACCGGAGCCCTGAAGCTACAAAGCTCTCTCCATAACACGAACACTGTGCAGCAGGCAGATACGACAAAGCCGGCCATCTGCTGAGCAGACACACTGCCGTACGCACACACACACACACACACACACACACACACACACACATACGACACACATGGGGTGCCAAACGGATCGATTAGCAGACGAGGAGTGTGAGGGCCACAGCAGGGGCCGGGGGAGACACCCAGGGTCAAAGAGATGGTGTTCTGTTTCAGCACGTGCTAAATCAGTTACCATCTCCGCACACATAAAGCCCCGGCTCAGAGCTGCAGCCACCCCTCATAATCCCCAAACAATCTGGCTCAATCTGGAGAATAAGTGGAGGGTTTCCAGTTACAGTAAGTCAGCAGAACAGACACGGAGACCCTCACACGAAAAAACACTGAGCAGTGTTGCCAGAAAGTTACTACTTAAGTTTCCAAGTAGCGTTTGTTTATTTCCTGTTCCGCTAAGGGATTGAGTTCCTCTTGTTTAAGTCTGCGCAGGTTGAGGCCGTGGATAAGCCAACAATTCTAGTATTGAGTCCATAAGTGGCTGTATGAATGACCTCTCTTCGCATATCAAATACCATCATTTTCTCTGTTTTTTTTCTCCAGCTGAGGCACACATGTCCAGACTCGGGGAGCGTATAGGTTAAGTAGGTGAATTGCTGTGCACTTATGTGTTGGCAGGGTGTGGTTTTCTGCGTATTACCCGACAATAGCCAGCTCCTGGGAGGGATGTGATCCAAGCCGCAGAAGTACACTGGCACACTGTGCTCCGGTGCTATTAGCGCACTAATGCCTTCCCCAGGACTCCCCAAGGCCAGCACGGGGCCTTAACCCGATACCACACATGCTACACAACACATAGGATTTGCTCTCCTCTTTCTCCAAACACATCTGGGATTCAGATTTTCCTGTTTGTCAACAAAAGGCCTCCTGCAGGCCGAGGCTGCGCAGACAAGGACAGAACGCAGAGACAGTCCCCTCGGCACATGTTTCACTTTGTGTAATCAGTCCACATATGTCCCTTTAACCCTTTCTACACCAACGTAAGGTTACACATTTTATTAGCTCGTGTCACAGCGCTCCTCCTCGTGCTCCTCTGAAGCCCTCTGGTGGGGGGGGGGGGATGTGTACATCTGCTACCTGACAGCTGTCGTAGCTGCATTAAATGAAACCATCGCAGCCTTTCGATGGTCACACGTCAGAATGAAGTCATAAAGTTGGGTCACTAGCTTGCAAGTGATTTTTAACAGGGACTAAAGAAGTAAGAAGAGTATTTTAAAAACGTCTTTAATTTAGCTGCTGACAGACTCGAAGGGGGAGATTCTGGTTTGGGTTCATAATCGAGCAATATAAAGACAGTTTGAGCAAAAAAGCATGGTGAGAAAGGTCCATTTAAAAAAGATACACCAAGTACGACATTTCATCTGTTACAACCGTTTGTGTCGACAGGCAGAAGCAATTGATCAGAGAAGTTGAAGACTTTCTGACCCACATCTCTGTCATTCAAACCTCACACTATATACACAGAGGAAAAACCATTCAAGGCACCAGCTTGTGTTTGCTTTTGACACTTTTTGACTTTGTTGTTTTTTTGCATGTGATGTGAGCGCTTATTAAAAAAAAAAGAAGCATGTAGAAACATCAAGCTAAGTGCAGAAAACTGCAGATCCTCAAACATCCACTTGAGAACGGCTCAAACAAACCTGGATGCCACACCCCGCGCCTGATTGACAGGCGGGTGGCATGATGTCGCAGTTTGTGAAGAAGCTTTAAAACCCGCCTCGGCTCCGTTGGACTGAGACGAGATTCCAGCCTGGCGAAAAGCTCCCTGCAGTGACGTCACCCAGACTTTGTTGGTGAACATTTACAGTCTCAGGTTTTTCTGTTTGCACATGCTGACCTGCTCTGTCTTATCTTGTCAGGGTGGAAGAAGTGCAGCAGACGTGGACGTTTGTGTCTCTGCAGAGATAAACTCGCCCTTGAACGTTTGCCACTGCATGCCTTCACACTCGCTGTGAGAAACAGAGGAGGAACCTTCCTCCTGCACAGCTGTGTTTAGAGCAGACGGATAATATTGCTCTCCTACAGAAGTTCCCTCGATGGATTTTCTGATTTAATAAGCATCTTTGCGTTTTGAATCCCAAGGAAACGCAGCTAATTAACCTTATTACTTAAAGGGGCAGAGCATCTCCCCCATCAATAAAACCGCTCGGCTGCCTGTTCGACAATTAGTCACCAAAGACAGATTACGTTGGTGCGAAGCAGATGTGAAATTAGATTGTTGCAGTGAAGAAATGAGCACAGTTGGTTTCTATCATTGGAAGTGTTTCATTACATTTTACTTGGTACACTCTCAGGCATTGTGTGATTTCAGGAGATTCAGACTCTCTTTAACAAGAGTTCTCTGCTGACTTTATCAAATTATAAAAACCCCGAATTTTTCCTCCTCAGCTTCCTACTGTATGTTCCTCCCTGTAACTTCAGTGTGGCTCTATAGGTTACCTCATATCCCTTCTATAGATTAGTAATCAGCTCGCTTGCTCCTATCTGGCTCGTGGATCAGCAGGCGGTAAATACATCCATGTGTTCGCGTCCTGTTTGACTGACAGCCCGTCACTTTCCCTTTGTCATCATCGCCCGGCGCTCAGATATGATCTGTGCGAGTTTGCTCTGAATTCTTTTGATCCAGTCGGGATAAGCCACTCTGCCTCTGATGTGCTCCTAAACTGTTGGCCAGTCGGAGCTCAGATAGCGAGCCATGAAGCCGAGCCAACACAAGCTTCTGCCGTGCAGCGGAAAAGTCAGCGTGCATACGAAATGAAAGGGTCTGGAAGGAAGATCTGGTCGACCAGTAGCGAGGTCAAAGCAGGTCAGGAAGAGCGGAAGACAGAGGCAGCACCGTGTGCCCTTCAACATCCTACTCTGCAGCTCTGCGGCGAGCCCAAAATATCCACTGGCTCTCCTTCTCCTACCTGGCAGTAAAGCTCTCTTGCTTGTTTTGGAAATATTCTTCCAACTTCGAGCCTGCACTAAACTTCTCTGAATGTTTTACTTCACGACTTTGGCTCGAAGATCTTCTTTCTTGAAGGTCTGCACGTTGGTTTTTCTTGCTGGTGTTCTTCGTACCGGTGTGCATGGCAGAGCAAACACAGTAAACATCTCTCAGATAAGACGGATCATGTAGTTATAATGAGGATGACGATTCTCAACCTGGACAGACATGGCCAAATCTTCAGCCCAGATGTGAAAAGTGTCTGTCGTCTCACTGTGTGAAGCCTTTAAATCTGAAGCATCTGATTCTCAATTAAAAGATTTTTTTTTGCATTTCATGTGCTGTAAAAACGCTGATATATTAGCTGTTTATTTTGTCAAATGTAACATATTATTATGTATTAGTGAAGGTGTGTTTTACATACTGTACATGTGCTTGTTTGGCAGAGTTGCTGCTCTCATATGACGGGTGTTTTCTTTGCTCTTGTTCCTCAGGCGAGCGTCCCTACCAGTGTCCGTACTGTGACAAAGCCTTCAGCAAGAACGACGGCCTGAAGATGCACATCCGCACACACACGCGTGTAAGTTTCCCCGTCTCTGCGCTTCTGTTCGAAAAAACCTTCTTCTGTCTCACGGATATAAACTCTGATCGTTACTTTTCTGCTCTGCACACAAACCCACATGATCACGTTTACCCTTATTTGGCATTTTATTGCATCACTTCCTGTCCTGATGACGTGGGTGATCCTGCTCTGATGATCTTCAGTTGTTTGGTTTCATTTTAAAAGTTGCTCTTCTTCATTAAATGAATGGTCCCTAATAACTTTCTGACCAATAAGAGCGCCAGCATGTACTACTACTACTACTACTACTAATAATAATAATAATAATACATTTTCTTTTTATTGCATTTAAAAGAAAATCTCAAGGTGCTACAAGTAGTAAAACCATTAAAACAATAACAAGCGTCAAATAATTAAAATCATGCAGAGTTCAGAACCTGAGCATAAAACAAGATCTAAAAGCAGTGGGGGGTTTTTTTTTATTTTATTTTTTTTTTCTCCCTACACATTACTTTGCTTTGCAGCAACATAAACATGCAGTAGATTGTGCACAGTGACAACAGGACATGGTGTATAGACGGTATATTAACATTTACAGCATGTTGGCTGCATTCCATTTAGCTTCGTCAGGTTCAGGGTCGTGGTATTGTGCACGCTCACTGCATGTAACGGCTGACTCAGACACCTGAATAGAACAGAACAATTGTTGCAGTGTATTAAACCCTGTGCCTGTTCTTCTGTTCGGGTCAAAATGTCTGCTGCTATAAAAGGTGTGGAAGAACTCTATTAATCCCTCATTGTGAACGTCTAATTACACTTTTCAGCACAGTTAAATGAGAGAAGTTAATGGGGCTAAAGACAGAGAAAAGGCTGCTGGCCCAGTGTCAGGTGTCACGCTGACATTCACTGGATTCAATGTGCCGCTCTTTGCTTCGGGGTTTTCTGTGCCGCCGTTATCTGAACTGCAAAGTATGAGAAGAAAAAAAAAAAAATCCCCTCACACCTCGTGGGTAGATTGAAGTCCTGTCTCCTCTGTGTCTCACACATGTGACACTCCCAGCCCATTAAAAATGAGGTAATTCCCACAATTGCAGGTTCTTTCATGAATCATTTAGTAAAGTCTACTGACATAACTGAAGAAAATAATATAGACTGATATTCATCTTCAGACAGAGGAAACATTGTCTTGATTGCCCAGACATTAATGGATAATTCTGCTGGTGTGTCATAATGAGCCTTAATGGCTAATAGACAGGAGAAGTTTGGAACTGATCGAGCAGTTTGCTTTAAACGACACCGGTGAGTCAAAGCGTGTCCAATAAAAGTTCAGACAAAACTGAATGCGTCCATGCACAGAGGGACTTGTTTGTAACCAGAGACAGCCGTACTGCCGATGTCAATGACACCCCCAGACTCCATTGAGGAAAAATAAATAAATAACATTGTCTTCAACTTTTGTGATACATTATGTGTTGGATTATAGCCAGTCAAACAATAATACAAACAAACTCACTGATTCAAGTGGAAGCAGAGCAGGAAGTCCTGTCTTCTGCAAAACGAGTCGTTCTGTTAATGGAGTCTGGTGCGAGGGGTCAAAACTGATTTATTTATTTTTTGCACAAACTTTGACGACATGTCAGTGAGTCAGGGCTCCGGGTGGAGAAAGGAGAAGGTTCTTTTCCCTGCTTCACTTGTGACCACGTCGAAGTTGTGCACAAGCGTGATACGTCTTCAAACATGATCGTGAGCATCTGGACGTGTGTGTTTGAGGCCCTTTTTGATGGATGAGAGTTAATATTTGTCTCCATCATCAGTTGGTACAGCTCTGGCTGCGACAGCCTGTCAGCACTGTTAATTTCAAAGATCTGTTTTGGTTTTTTTTAAAATGTCGTTTAAAGCAGCAGCGCTGTGCTACACGCCCGCGCTGATAATGGCGCTCTCCTCCTGGTTGGCGTCTCTCAGTAGAAACAGGCAGGTATGAGTTTCTGCTGTGCTGCTGATTAAACAGACTGATGTTGGGCTCATAATGGCCTCAGATCTGCCTTTGCTCAGCGCACTCTGAACCATCGGCTGAAAAGTTACAAACAGCAGAGCCAGATGAAGTCACCGCCGAGCTAAACAAATGTCATTGAGCTGAAAGAGCCGCAGCTCGCTGTTAATGTGCGCGATTAAAGATGGATGCGTTTGTACCACAAACCACATGACAGCACACCGAAATGAAAAACACTGGATGACGACATGAACTACTGACATTTTGGATATTTGAGACATTTTTCATGACATTGTTTTGATCTCTAATGAGAATGGATGTGACTGTATGTTGAACAACTAGTTTTTTTTTTTTTTTTCTGTTGAAAGGCGTTTCATATTTTGGATCAGGATTTACTGGAACTAGCGGCTGTCAAAGACAAACTTTCTGTTCTTTGTTTAACAAATGTGAGGCTGTCCATGTTCCTGCTGTAACGTACAAAGAAAGATCAGTACATTAGAACACAAAGGGACTAAACTGTGAGGTCATTTCTAGCAGATTTACTTCAAATCAGCTGATGCCTGTTAAACTGATTGAGCTCATACATGTGTGTCAGCGAACATTAAAAAAAGGGCCTGGTGGTGGAATCAGTACATTGCATCTTTAATCGTCTAAAAAACAAATAAATACAAAAACAAATAAAGAAATATATTAGTAGATGGCCTCTTACAGCCGCTCTCGCCCATCACTTTTTTAATTGTTTTTTTTTTTAATGCATACTCATTGTGCTTCTTCAGTCTTGTCCACATCGCTCTTTCTACATCGGTGTTCTTCGACCGATCGGAAAGTCTCCTGCTGTGAGGTGCACAGGAGGAGATTACAGGGCCAGTCTGTCCTAACGTGTTCACAGGGGGAACGTGTCATAAAGGGATCTTTTGTACCCTTTAAGCTTCGTGTCTGGTGGAGAACTTGATATTGCTTCACTGCTTCTAACGGATGGACGAAAACCTTGATTGTGTCGCAGTTTTGTTTACGCCTTAGAACAGGCGTTAGCTCTTTGTAGCACGGTGAGGCTAACCAAAGAAAGGCTCGATGTTCCCTGCAGGAGAGGATGCAACAAGCTTAAACCAATGTGTGCACCCGTTTTATTCTCCTTCTTTTCTTCTGTAAACACAAAATGCAAAAGAAATTAAAAAGTGATCATTTAGGAAAATGCCCGGACAAATATTGCAACTTAATGTGCTTGAGGCTCCGATTGTTATTCTCAATACAGAACGAATCCCAACAGAGAAGAAGTGGGAGCCTGATCTTTACTTCTAAAAAGCCAGCAGACTGATTCTAGCTTGCAACACGGGAGTTGCTGGTCTACCACTAAATAAATACCGATAAATTATAACAAATAAACACTTCCATAAAATGTCATAAAACCAGTTTCAACCTTTTTTTTGTCCTGCTGAAAAAAAAAAACCCACGCTGAAAGCACGGCCTCCTCGACGGATGTGATAAAAACACACAGCCATTGTGTGTGTTGAGTTATAGAATTCACACTCTATAATAGATGCCATTGTGTCAGCGAGCTGTTGATTTGTTACTTCACTCTGAAGCCTAATGGAGCACAATGACTTCCTATTGGCCTGCCGCTTTACAAAAACACACACGTTAAAGAGGACACCGGAGACGCGAGGCTCGTCTGGAGTAAATAAACCGAACTCCATCTTTGCATTTATAGACGTGCTCTCTGCTCAGAGTGGTCAGATTCAGACGAAAGGTCAGGGCAAAGGTCATCGAGTGAACAGCTGCTGGAAAGTGAAGGGCATCAGGTACAGATGTTCGATGTTACCGGGGGTCACAGGGATGCATTGTGGGTAAACCCCTCATCACCTAAGTCCATCCATGTGTTTCCTAACCTTTGCACTCTGACCCGATGGAGTTTTGTCCTTTTGTCATGCAGGAACCTTTTATTCCTGGGTGATTCTTTGCATCACGTAGATCATGAACGAGTGTTTCCACGCACACACACACACACACACACACACACACACACACACACACACACACACACACACACACACACACACACACACACACACACAGCTTTATTTCCATCACCCCCCCTCTTCCTTCAGTCACACAAACAGTTGCATACTTAAACACGCACACATGCAGTGAACCTGATCTTTACCTCCTTTTGTTTCCCGTGTCACTGGGCGCTCCTTGCCCCGCCCACATGATAGCGCCTTTCCCAGGACCCTTACTTCCTGCATGCACCCCATTCCCATGACAACTAAGCTTCAAATGGGCAGAGGCCTTTTTTTGCTATCAGCCAGAAACAGGTCAGGAAGAAGAGAAGACAGAGGCAGTGAGAGTGACGCTGGAAACAGACTCCTGCGATCTGCACGACTTTCACATCTCCTCCTCCAGTGTTTTAGGTGGCACCGCCGTTTCCCCTCAGACTGCAAGACACACCCACACACACACACATTCACACACACGCATATTTGAAGAGTTTGGACAAACACACCCAGGGTGAGATAGCTGCTTTGACTGACACTAAGGCGGGCCTCCAAACTGCACAGAGGAAATGTTCTTTGGTAAACTGATGAGGTGTGGAGACAGCCGAGTGATATTCTACAGCCGCAGAGAGCCGGCGCTCTGATACACGTTCAAAGGGATCCTGGACGCCGTGTTTTCCTTACTCTTTTGAGGAATCCATGTGGTTTTGATGGCCCCTACTCCGGTCATTTCCTCCGTACTGCAGGGGCTGTGCAATCTTTCGTTTCGTAACTTCACGAGCTCCCAGGGAGAACACCGGGTGTGAAGAGAGAGAGAGGGGATCAGTGTCGGAGGATGAGTTAGCGCTGGGCCACATGACAGCAAAATCAAAGCAGGACTAGTTCTCTATTCTCATTATATTAAAAAAAAGATATATATATATACACACACACACACACACACACACACAAATCGGATCGACTGTATAAAACCAGATGTTCTCACAAGCCAGCTCATCTCTGTAATGTTTTGATTACTGAATGATTATTGTCATTGTAGTGATGCATTTTGTGTTAGCTTAGAATTTAAGGCTAATTCATCACTCATTGTTTACGAGGTTAGCTTAGCGGTTATGTCTCATGACTGCAGTTGTGGGTTCAAGTCCGACCTCAGCCCTTTGCTGCATGTCATCCCCTTCTCTTTCCTCCCAACATGTCCTGTCTCTCCTCACCCGTTCTGTTTAATACAGGCAAAAAAAGGCCCCCAAACCAACTGATGAGAACAAATAAAGCAGATTGTTGTGACTTTAAAATACAATTAAAACCATTTTGACAATCGAGTGATCACGTTTAAAATGACCTGAACTCATCAGTCAGTGTCCTGTGTTTGAGCTCTAAGCTGCAGACCGCCTGAGAGCTCTGTCATCGTGTCAGATGAAACATGTTATCAACTTTAACTTCATTAAGACCCTGTTTGAAAGTCACTGTGTCAATGTGTGTGTGTGTGTGTGTGTGTTACTAAGATATTTCCACATCAAGAGTTTTCCGCTGTGCCGTGCTGTTTGTTTTAGCTCTGTGCACACACACACACGTGTGTGTTATTACACTGCAGTACGGACTCACAGATCTCCTCCATATGTGAACAAACTGGGACATATTGTGCATAAAAATGTATATATATATGTGACTGTACATGTTCTAATGCACACTGACTGGGCTAACCTTTGTGTCGGGTGTGTGTGTGTGTGTGTGTGTGTGTGTGTGTGTGTGTGTGTGTGATTGCAGGAGAAGCCGTATAAATGCAGCGAGTGCAACAAAGCCTTCAGCCAGAAACGAGGCCTGGACGAGCACATGAGGACCCACACAGGAGAGAAACCTTTCCAATGTGACGTGAGTGATCCCTGCAAGAGTGTGTGTGTGTGTGTGTGTGTGTGTGTGTGTGTGTGTGTGTGTATGTGTGTGATGGCACGAGGCCAGATGTGGAGAGTTAAGGGGTGGGTTTGAGGGGGGCTCAGTAAGAGGC